>NC_133329.1:252865689-253028189 GCF_042186555.1 Aquarana catesbeiana
ACCCTAAACATCCGCAAAGTGTTAATGGCTCTGGAATATGCCAAAACCCACCCTAACCAAGACATTGCCATCATGTTCTTAGACGCGGAAAAGGCCTTTGACAACATCAGTTTCTCCTGGCTCTTTAGAGTGATGACACAATTTGGATTCTCAGGACCGATTATGCGATTCCTTCTACAAAAGTACGCATCCCCTACCGCACGTCTTGTCACCCCTGACTTTATCTCAGACACGATTCCATTAACAAAAGGAACGAGACAGGGCTGCCCCCTGTCTCCACTCCTGTTCAATCTAGCAATCGAACCCCTGTCCAGAATACTAAATTCAGCTGATGGAATCAGTGGCATCACTACAGAGAACAACACTCTTCGTTCGGCGCTATTTGCAGACGACATACTATTGTTCTCCACTGACCCTATAACAGACTTTGACAGACTCAAACAACTTTTTTCAGACTTCAGACTTTGCTGGGGATTCAGAATCAATTTTGATAAGAGTGAGATCCTACCATTGCACCCCTATCTCTCCAGTAAATGGAAACACCTATCCCCCCTGGCCATAGCCAACCAACATATTACATACCTGGGCATTAAAATAGGACGTGAACCATCCTCTCTGTACTCTTTGAATTACCCCCCTTTGATAACCAAAATTGTGAAGGAGTTGGAGGCTTGGGGGACCCTACCTCTCTCGCTCTTTGGGAGATGCCACCTTTTCAAAATGGTGTCTTTCGCACGCTTGCTTTACCCAATGGAGACCATACCTCTTCTAATTAAACATTCAGACATCCAAAAACTCCAGAAGGCCCTAACTGCCTTCATATGGTCTCACAAGAAACCTCGCATAGCGCTGCAGAAACTATGTCTCCCGAAGGGCGAGGGTGGGGCGGGACTGCCCAATATGCGTTTTTACAACCTGGCATGTTTACTTAGACAGGGCTTAGACTGGCTAACTGGTGGTTCTAAATATTCTAACCTATCCTTAGAAGAGGCTATGGTACACCCATATGACCTCTCGGCCATCCTCCATTCTAATCCCAATACATTACCCCCCACCTCAAAACAAGTGTAATAATTAAAGATACGGTCATTGCATGGAGAGAAGTAAGAAAATTGCTCAAAGTGCCATCCAGCATCTCCAAATACCTCAAAATACAAGGCAACCCTATGTTCCTTCCATCTATCATCCATAAAGCTTTTGGCCAATGGAAACTTAAAGGCCTCACGGATGTCTCGTCTTTCTATCTCAACAAGCCGGGCAAATTCAAACCATTTCAAACCCTGATGCGGGAGTACTCCCTACCACCAACTCATGTTTTCTTCCATCACCAACTCATCAACTACCTCAAATCATGCTCTGGCCCCAATACCAATCCACTTGAAACATCCTGCATTGATACTCTCATCAAAAGCAATAACTACTCCATCTCCAATATTTACTCCTGTCTCATACAACATCAAACACGGAAGTATGCCCTCAAACCCTTTCGAAAGTGGTCACACGTATTAGAAGACGAATCTCTGCCAGAAAAAATCCTTGAGGGGTACAAGACAGTCCGCAACCTTACTGCTTCTGAATCTTGGAGGGAAACACAATTCAAGATCATTCATAGAGCTTATTTCCCTTTCCGCTTCAACAAGAAGGACCCCACCCAAGCGCAATGTTCCTGGTGTAACCTACCTCGCCCCACTTTGCTACATAGGCTCTGGGACTGTAACAAGATTGATGCTTACTGGACTAAGGTGATCACCTACATCAACGAGGTCCACAAAATTCAGTGCACTAAGGACCGTCTATTATGCCTGTTTAGCATACCCCCTTCACCCTCATCGCCAACGAGGGTCTCACAAAATATTCCACATTGGGCTCACCTGTGTCTTCTAGTGGCTCGTAGGACTATTATGTCTCACTGGATATCAGCTACTCCTCCTACCCTAACAATGTTTAAAAAAGCCTTGGCATCACTTTTCCATCTAGAGAGATTGGACACCATTACCCTTAATTTCCGATCGAAAGATGGAGGAAATACATTGAAGCTACATTCGCTCCGCAGGCACTGATGGAGATAATGCACCCATTCCGCTACACAAAATGGTACTTGACAAAAGATCTCACCAACTCTCTTGGCCGACTCAAAATACCCCCACCTCAGATTCCTTTACTTTTAACCCACCGTAGGATATCCACAAATCCATTGTGCCCCTTAGCATCCACCCCCCCACATTTATTCAGACGCTGCCTCCACTCCTGAAGGTATCTAGATGTTAAGATTTCATATGCCGAGCAAAGTTACGCTCCATAGTGTTGATAAGATGGCAAACAAGAACTCCCCCGTCTTCCCCTTCCCCTAATTTTTCTTTTTATTCTTATGTTTTCTGTTACTTCTCTCTTGTTCTAACTGATATGACAAGCTTGTATTTCAACCACTATGAGAAGTCATTGAACTCTACAGATTGTAACAATTAATACTCTGTAACTTTTGTTACACTAAGTTTTTATACTTTTGTATGCTATAAAACCCAATAAATATTTTTCAAAAAAAAAAAAAACATATAGAGGCCTGTTTGTAAAATAAATAAATAAATAAATAAATAAATAAATAAAATATAGAGGCCTGTTTCTAAAAAAAAATATATATATATAGAGGCCTGTTTGTTTTTACAAAAAAAAAATAAAAATATAGAGGCCTGTTTGTAAAATAAATAAATAAATAAATAAATAAAATATAGAGGCCTGTTTCTAAAAATATATATATATATATATATATATATATATATATATATATATATATATATATATATATATATATATATATATATATATATATATATATATATATAGGCCTGTTTGTTTTTACAAAAAAAAAAAAAATATAGAGGCCTGTTTGTAAAAAAATAAAATATAGAGGCCTGTTTGTAGAAAAAAAAATAATATAGAGCCCTGTTTGTTTTTACAAAAAAATAAAAAAATATAGAGGCCTGTTTGTAAAAAAAAAAAAAAAATATATAGAGGCCTGTTTAAAAAAAAAAAAAAAAATAATAATAATATTGAGGCCTGTTTGTTAAAACCAAAAAATATAAAATAATGTAAAAACATAAAACAGAATTATATTGTTTAAAAATTCTAAATATATATATATTTTTGACAATCACCATTTTTTACAAACGCACAAGTGAATGTGCACAGATTAATAAAAAATCTGTTAGTAATGAACAAGATGTGTGGCTTCTTTCAATGCTCAATATCAGTTTGTTAAAAGTTATTAGTTGTTTACAGTGACAATGGTGCTTATTTAATAAAGGAAAATACACTTGGCACTACAAGTGCTCTAGGATAACCTAGGAGAAAGCCAAAAAGAAAGGCAAGCAATAAATATAATTCAAGATTTGATCGGATCAAGATTTTCTATTTAAAAAAATTAAATATTCTGTGGCATTGCAATGGCCCCCCTACCCATAAAATAATCTACATATTGATCACGAACTTGACGGGCACTTTGGGGGGCCAAGCCAGTACAGACAGTATCCAGGCCCGTCAGAGGATTGTCACTAATAATAAGTCCGGCCTCAGGCCCAACTGGTAAAATATAATTTTGTGGAATGTTTTTTTAAAAAGTTGCAGGATGCAGCACGCTAAAATTATGTAATCCAGTTTGTATTCCGCCATGTTTATTGATGTCTGAAACAGGCGGAACCGGCTGGCCAGAATCCCAAAAGCATTCTCCTCAACTCTTCTCGCTCTGGCCAGCCGGAAATTAAAAACCCTCCTCTCCGGGGTGAGGGTCCTTTGGGGGAATTACCTTATGTGCTGCTTGCTCAGACCGAAGGCTTCATCTGCTATGAAGACAAAGGGGAGTCCTTCCACGTTATCCGCATCAGGTGGCAATCCCAGGCCACCACTCTGGAGACGCTGGTAGAACTCCGTCTGGGCAAATACTCCTCCATCCTCCATCCGGCCATTCTTCCCCACGTCCACATACAGAAAGTCATATTGTGCCGACACCACCGCCATTAAGACAATACTATGGAACCCCTTATATTTAAAATAGTATGACCCCGAATGGGGTGGTGGCATGATGTGGACGTGTTTCCCATCTATAGCCCCTGTGGGATGCCACAGTCTGCCATTCCTGTGGCGTTGAAGGAAACTGGGGAATCAAACAAGAAACCAAAAATCACTAATTTGGAAAAGAACATTGCAAGAACATTACACTTAAAACATTATTGCCCAGCATCAGTATAACATTAATAATTGTAATATTATTAAAAAAATAATATCTAAAGGCCCACTTATCAGATTGCTCACCTCCTCTGATGGCACATTGTTACATTTTGGGGGGGTGAAATTAAAATTCAAGGCTTCGTGTTGCAAGGAGTACCCAATCACATAGGAAAAATAAGGGATAGCGCTAATGTTTGTGTAACATTACGTGAAAATCTACAGTGAAAGAAAATTTATATAATAATCATGAATAAAACTAAAACACTGTGCAAAACATATGGTGGTGGTCTAAAGAAGTCCCATCAAATGAAGCATCAACAAAATATCATAGTGAATCCAAATCACCAACAAAAAAACCAAAAAAAAAAAAAAAAAAAAAAAAAAAGGAGTCCAAGTGATAATTAGTGTTAGTTCGTGACAGCAAGGGAGGGTCCACCACCAAAAAATGGAAGGGGTTGCTCCTTACCAGATGGCCATGACCCCCCACCACAGAGGATCACAGCAAGCAGAAATCTTATTAAGCCAGAAATGGGAACTGCCAACGGTGTCCACCAGAGGTCATCTCATCATCAGCCACACCAATGAACCCATGGCAAGGATACCATAAAATACAGAAGGAGCTCACATAGTGTAAAACCGATAAGATTTATTTAAGAAAAATAGAATAAAAATGCACACTTACAAAGCGTGATGAATAAAACAGCCTTACATCCGGCTCTGTGGCCACCGGAGCTCGGACAAACCCGTCCTGCTGGAATGTAACTCGCTTGGGGGTGACGTCAGCGCGTCGTCTGGCTCCACCCTATGCATTTCGTGACATCATCACGTCTTCCAGGGCCCCTGGAAGACGTGATGATGTCACGAAATGCGTAGGACGGATTAGATGATGTAAATCAGCAGAGCTTCTGCTCATTTACTAAAGCCCTGGAGCAAATGAACTTGCAGAGTGCAAATGCATTTTGCAAAGTGCAACATAAATTTGCTTTTTGTAAATCAACACCACAGAACATTATACCAAATTATTGGGGGGGGGGGGATTGGAAATCGAGTTAATGACACACACACACTATTTGGATGGTTTTTAGGGAGGGGAGGGGATTGGAAATCGAGTTAATGACACACACACTATTTGGATGGTTTTTGGGGGGGGAGGGGATTGGAAATCGAGTTAATGACACACACACTATTTGGATGGTTTTTAGGGGGGGGGATTGGAAATCGAGTTAATGACACACAGACTATTTGGATGTTTTTTTGGGGAGGAGGGGATTGGAAATCAAGTTAATGACACACGCACTATTTGGATGGTTTTTAGGGGGGGATTGGAAATCGAGTTAATGACACACACACTATTTGGATGGTTTTTAGGGGGGGGGATTTGAAATCAAGTTGATGACACACACACTATTTGGATGGTTTTTAGGGGGGGAGGGGATTGGAAATCGAGTTAATGACACACACTATTTGGATGGTTTGGATTGGAAATAGAGTTAATGACACACACACTATTTGGATGGTTTTTAGGGGGGGGGGGGTTGGAAATTGAGTTAATGACACACAGACTATTTGGATGATTTTTAGGGAGGGGATTGGAAATAGAGTTACTGACACACACACTATTTGTATGGTTTTTATGGGAAAATAACTACAATGCAGCTGACAAAATACATTCAAAGTGAGTAGACTAGGTGGATATGGGCCCAGCATTGCATTCTGGGGAGGTTAGTGAAGGCAAATATGCATGCAGGACAAAAAAGAGCATTAAAAGATTACAGCATGCATGAGGACAAAAAGGGGACATTCACACTATATTGCAATGATGGTAAGTATTGTTTGAGTAAAGAAATACATTAAATTATCAAACATAAAAAGAAACAACATGCGATGCTAATAAAGGATAACAATTCTTTCATTAATATAGTCCTTCTGCAGGACCTGAATGATGGCAGACCAGGTCTCCGGGATAATGATCCCCAGAGCCTGGGGGGAGATGCCTGTCGAGAACTTAAGGTCCTGCAGGCTTCTCCCCGTCGCCAAGTACCGCAACGTGGCGACTAGCCTCTGCTCCGGAGTGATGGCTTGCCTCATGCAGGTATCCTGCCTGCTGATATAAGGGGTCAGCAAAGCCAACAAAAGGTCAAAAACAGGGTCCGTCATCCGGAGAAAGAACACGAGATTAGCAGAAGGAGCCCAAAGGGTGTCGTACGGGCTATTGAACTTCCGTTTTATAGTCTCGTCGGACTTGGTGTACGTCACCGCGTACTAGGCTGTCAGACTTTTGTGTGATCGTATGTAGGCAAGTCCGTTCGTTAGAAAGTCAGCCGCAAGTCCGTCAAAAGTCCGTCGAAAGTCTGTCGGACGGGCTGTCGGACTTTTGTAGCCGAAAAATCCGACCATGTGTACGCGGCATAAGAGTTTTTCGCTGCGCAGTGTTTTTTTTTCTTGTCATTTTTCTTTAAGGCAGGTAAGTTTACCATGAGTGGAGAGGAACTAGAGAAGCCAGAGGGCTCTAGGCAAGAAACTTTCTACAGCATTTCCTCAGTTGGAGGGAGTAGCATGCATGGCCTTCTGACTGCAGTATCTCCTTGAAACAGGCCAGTACAACAGCGTCAAAGATGCTGTTGAGGTTGAACACTTGTCATTCCCAGTGGAAGGAGCCTAGAGTACAGACTGAAAGTTTTTTTCTCCCTCTAATTGTTAGGAAGTGTCTTTTCTCCACTCATGGCCTCTACATATCCTTTGAAGGTTTTTGGGTCAAGTGTTTTGCCCCAGTGCTGGTGGCAAACAGTTTGCTGTTAAACCCATGCTGGGCATTACCTGTTCTGCATCTTGAAGCTCTAATGGGTTGGGTTCAGAAGTTTTCCATAGAAATATACATTTCCATAGAAATATACAACATTTGCATTGCCTCTCTTCACCTGGGAGACTTTCTGGCTTTTGTGAGCATCAAAGATAACTAATGTTCTCATCCCCTCAGCAATTTCTGTGTCTTTTTATAGGGCTCATGTACTACCAAGCTGGGGTCCATTCCCTCGTCCTCGTCCAGATGCTGGACCCAGTACTAGGCTTATTTCCTTCCTGAAACATTCTCATGGTGGGATCTTTAGGTGACCTCTTGTTGAGGGAACAATTGGTGCAGGCTCTATCGAGCAACCTGACATGATCCTCCAGATATTATGGTCATCTGGATGGGCCCAGAACCTTCAGAGATCATCACTGGAATTGACTCACTTTGGCAGAGGCATAACTAGAACTTTCAGGCAAGAAACCATAAAGGGTCCCCCTGACCTCTGGTCCTGGGGCCCTACACACCAATCTCGGAGCCCTATACTCCCATTGCAGGGCCCTTCATTACGTTCTCACAGCAGGGCCCTTTCACATGTCCTGCAGCAGGCCCCCTTCCTGCCTGTTTGGGTAGAGTTGCCACCTTTTCTTTAAGCCAAACCCAAACACTTTAGCAGCGCACAGCTTTCTTTTTTGTAGTATTGACTATACATATATTTTGTGATTGAATAACATTTCTAATCATATGGATTTAATCACAAGAGTCCCCCCCCCTTACATCAGAGTCCACAGAGTTCCCCTTTACATCTGAATCCACAGAGTTTCCCTTTACATCTGCATCCCCTGAAAGTAATTACTGCACATTCGATCAGCAGCATCTGAACATATCATGGGCACTAGGGATGAACCGAACACCCCCTGGTTCGGTTCACACCAGAACATGCGAACAGGCAAAAAGTTTGAGCGAACATGCAAACCCTATTAAAGTCTATGGGACACGAACATGAAAAATCAAAGGTGCTAATTTTAAAGGCTTATATGCAAGTTATTGCCATAAAAAGTATATGGGGACCCGGATACTGCCCCAGGGGACATGTATCAATGCAAAATTTTTTTTTTGATACAACCGTTTTTTTCAGGAGCAGTGATTTTAATAATGCTTAAAGTGAAACAATAAAAATGAAATATTCCTTTATATATCGTGCCTGGGGGGTCTTCTTATTCTGCCTGTAAAGTGGCGCATCTGCGCGTTGTGTAGAACAGTGCCGCAGCAAAATTACATTTCTAAAGCGGAAAATATCATGTAAACTTGCTCATAGCTATAATGTATTGCTGGCTCCCGGCAATATAGATGAAAAATCACAGAAAAAAATCCCCCCCCAGTCCATACCAGGCCTTTTGGGTTTGGTATGGATTTTAAGGGGAACGCCACACCAAGATAAAAAAAACAGCGTGGGGTCCCCCTCAAAATCCATACCAGGCCCTTTGGTTCTGGTATAGATTTTAACCAGTTAACGACCGCCCACCGCAGTTGTACTGTGGCAGGTTGGCTCTCCTGAGCGAATTGCCATCATTGCACCTTGGGTCATGCAAGCGCAGTTGTGGGTGGACGTGCGCCGCCGGGGGCGAACTTTCGTGCCCAATGCAAGCTGCGGAGCATGCCCGTGGGTCAGGCGGACTCAATGTCCACTGGCGAACCACAATCACCTAGTACAGAGGCAAAATGGGCATCTGCCTTTGTAAACAAGACAGATCCCCATTCTGACAGGAGACATGACAGAGATCTACTGTTCCCAGTGATCGGGAATAGTGATCTCTGTCATGTCCCAGGCAGCCCATCCCCACTACAGTTAGAACACACCTAGGGAACACAGTTAATGCCTTGATCGCCCTCTAGTGTTAACCCCTTCCCTGCCAGTGTGATTTTTATATTGATCAGTGCAATGTCACAGTCCCGTTAAAAATTGCAGATCGCCGCCATAACCAGTAGAAACAATAAAAAAATAAAAATAAGTCCCTAAATCTATCCCATAGTTTTTAGAAGTGATAACTTTTGTGCAAAGGAATACATATATGCCTATTGCTATTTTTTTACCAAAAATATGTAAAAGAATATATATCTGCCTAAACTGATGAATACATTTTTTTTTTTGGATATGTATTATAGCAAAAAGTAAAAAAAAAAAGTTTGTTTTTTTTTCAACATTGTCTCTCTTTGTTTGTTTATATCACAAAAAATAAAAAACGCAGAAGTGATCAAATACCACCAAAAGAAAGCTATATTTATGGGAAAGAGAACATCAATTTTATTTGGGTACAGTGTCGCATTACCGCGCAATTGTCAATTAAATCAACGCAGTGCCGTATCGCAAAAAATGGCCTGGTCTTGAAGGGGGCAAATTCTTACGGTCCTTAAGTGGTTAAGGGGAACTCCACGCCAACATTTAAAAAAAAATCCATACCAGACCCTTATCCAAGCAAGCAGCCTGGCCGGCCAGAAAAAGGGGGGGGGGGACAAGTAAGCGCCCCCCTCCTGAACCATACCAGGCCACTTGCCCTCAACATGGGGAGGGTACAAGACCCTCTTGGACCATTGTGACTTAAATAACAGTACAGTCTAGGTGTTTTTAAAAAAAAATGCCAAACATAAGCTGTAGCTACTGTGGTAATATAACCAATAAGTAATGTTTCCAGTCTTTTTGCAGCTACTAAGATTGTTAGGATATTTGTGGTAAAAAAAAAGCTTATAAAAAAAAATGACATGAGAATGGAATGTTCTTATTTAAATAACTTCAAGGAATTTGAAAGTACATTTTACAACTGCAAAGTTCTAACTTAAATAGCATTGGGTATAAAGCAATATCGAATTAATAATGGTGAAATATTTTCTGCCACATGTTTCACCTTAAAATGAAATATTGCTTTTTGTATTAATAGCATACGGTAGATTTTTGTCATAGAAGAGTAGTTGTTGTTTTATAAAGACTCTGGCAGACACAATAACCCTCCTCTTTATTTAAAAGAGTGTGTGAGCCAATGAAGAGATCTCTTTACTGCGTTGTGACAAACCTAGCCGGGAGAGAGACTTTTGGAGGGGACTGTATGCTAGCCTCTTGCCGATCGATCGGGGGCCCTTGCATTTGGGGGAACGGTGCTCTTTGTGAGCTGTATGCCGGGGAACCCTTGAGGTGGTATTACTGTGGATTCGGGTCCTGGTCCCCCAGGACACACAGGCTCTGGGGACACTGGATTTGCCATATTGGAATAGTGGCTGATTCATAATGCTGGGACGGATACTGTTAGGAGATGCTGATGTAAATTCCAGCACCTGTCTGTCTGTTGTCTGCTAAAATGTGTATTGTAAATAAGTCTATACCATGGGATCTAAGAGTCATTAGATCCCCATTGTTGTTTGTGTTAATTAACTCTGCTATTGTGTGAAGAAGAGTCTATGTTGATTGTGATAATGTTGATTGGATTTTCTGAACTACAAGACGGCCAGTCTGGCCTAAAAGTCATGTCTGAGTCATCTAGGCTGTCTAAAGGGGTTAGTTAATTAGCTCATGTTAATTAGGTTAATTAGGTTACAGCTGTATTGTTAGAGTAATATGAGCAGGAGGTCTGCACCTCCACTTTTAGTGTATAAAAGCCTGTATTTTGCAATAAAGTGAGATTCCTGGTTGAACTTACATACAGCCTGCCTGGTGTTTGTTCTGAGCTATCACAACTGGGTTAGAATGGCACATAGCTGTAATTCTAATCCCAGAGCATTGGATGACCGAACAATCAGATGTTGCGATCCGCAGTCTGATTCTATAGCAGCAGAGGAGTGTTGGGAGAGTGGAACCGAACGAGAAAGGGGCTCGTTACATGCGTTTTCAGATCTCTCCCAAACATGGCTTTAACTTGCCTTTCTTACTTTATTCTGCAGATAGCAGTGGTGTTACTCATCCCCTGTTGGGTATTTTATATACCGTATTTATGGGCATATAACACGCATAGGTGTATAACACGCACATTCATTTTAAGAGGGAAGTTTCAGGAAAAAAAACTTAAATTTTGAATAAGGAACTTTGAAGCAAAATATGGGTCAGTGGCCATCTGCAGCCTCACAAGTGTCATTAATGCAGCCTCACAAGTGGCATCAATGCAGCCTCACAAGTGTCATTAATGCAGCCTCACAAGTGTCATTAATGCAGCCTCACAAGTGGTATCAATGCAGCAGCCTCACAAGTGCCATCATTGCAGCAGCCTCCCAAGTGCCATCAATGCAGCAGCCTCACCATTGCCATCAATGCAGCAGCCTCACCATTGCCTTCAATTCAACAGCCTCACTATTGCCATCAGTGCAGTCTGATCGATGCCCATCTGCAGCCTAGAGGGGACAGGGACGGGGGCAGAACGAACGCCGACAGATTACATACAGTGAGAATCGCCTATGATAGACAGAACAGTGGTCCAATGGCTTCCCAGGAGACGAGACTTCCTATTACAGAGGCTGCCAAGTAAACAGGAGATTCTCACTGCATATAATCTGACGGCGCTCGTCCCGCCCCCCTCCCTGTCCCCTCCGAGGCAAGTAAAATTGAAGTATTGGTGTATAACATGCACACGCTATTTGCACCCGATTTTCATTGTGAAAAAGTGTTATACGCCAATAAATACAGTATTCATTTTATGCACAGCACTTTGTGTCCTTTAACAAATGTTGACAGTGTGAATTCCCTTTGTTTTGTCCTATCACTCTCTGACTACATATAATTTTCAATTGCTTACATATTGTTAATATTGGGTATGTTTTAAAGGTTATTTCCACTTTTGCAGTCAAATTTGAGAAAACCACGCTATATGTCTGTTGTTCCCATTCACACAGTATACCTAAATTAAAAAAAAATATATTACTTACCTTTTAGATGTTCCATGGCTAATTTTAAGAATTTCTGGACAATCTTATAGCTTTTTTGTCGACACACAGTCTAAGATTGAGCATCCATCAGCCTAAGCTATACCTCATTGATATGCAAGCAGTTGGGTTTTAAAAGTTTTAATTCAGACAGTGTTCACATTTAGTATACAGCTGATAATGAAGACCTGTCAACACAGTACAGACAGTGTTAATTATTTTAAACATTACTCCACAGCGCCTTCTTAAACATTACAAGGCAGGGACAATATGCTAGGTAAAAAGCACTTAAAAGAAAAGTATTTTTTTTTTTTTTAGATTCATAATTACCTAGGTAGATGCAGCATCAGACCGATGCTGCAACTGTCCCCCGGTGTCATTGCACTGAGAACCGAGCCACCAAACATCGCCGATGACTCAGTTCTCACTCCTCCCCAAGGAAAGAGCTGCTGACTGTTCCTCCACACTCACTGGAGCGCTAAGCTGTGGAGGGGCGGGGAACGGCCGTCTCAGCCTCCCAGCGGCTAGCTGAGAGGCTGAGACTGCCATCGGTCAAAGCAGCTGGCGGATCCAGACTTCTGAAGTCGGCATGAGGCGCTGGCTCGACTGATTGCAGTGACGTCAGTGGAGAGTGGACTTCAGACCGCTCTTCGCTGAAAACGGGTCACAGGAGTGCAAAACAAATTGCACTCCTTTGACCCATAGGAGAAGCCCAGCATAAAAAGCTCAGGCTGGACTTCTCCTTTAATAGGTTAACCAGCAAATTTGTATTTTGTTGTTTTTTAAGTATGCTATGTTAATGCAAACTTGTAAGAAATATAAAGGTGTTATATCCAGGTGCTTGGCTAGAGACAGAAAACGATTTAGGACACTGTATTGCAGTGCTTTCTGTGTCTCCCAAGGGACTTCAGTAGAATCAGCTCCACCAGGGGGAGCTGACAAGTAGAAGGAGCTCAAGAGACTTGATGGTTGGCATCACTGAATCATGGAAGATTGAGTTTGAGAGAGAAAGTTTACTATGGCAGTTAATGGACAATTGAACTACAATTCCCAATGTGTAAAAAAGGGAGAGCGAGCTGTATTTTTACAGGCTGAATACCAAGGGATTTTCTCTTTGCTATTAGGAGGCCAAGGTGTGCATATTGCTGTTCCTCTGTGCACATTAACCTGCTACAAGGCTGCGGCTGTGTACTGAGGACTGGAGTCACTCCAAGCAGATCCAGAAGTGAGCCGACATCTAAACAGCAGGACCCCTGTTGCTGTATCACTGGGACTGGTGAAAGGACACTGTTGCCATTAACCTGTTGTTGCTAGCAGAAACTGAACACATAGGGACTGGCCATCAAACTAGCAGCATTATTTACTGCATGCAGACTTTACTGGGACTGTACCCTTGTGCACCACCATAAAGACTGGGCTCAAGCCAACAGATTTGTAATAACAACAAGCACAATCAACGTTCAAAAAGCACAGTGGAAGATAAAGAGTCCATAACGTTCACAGCAGCAGATGAGTATGAAGTGAGGATGGTGGTTAAAGCATACACTCTGTCCAGCAGCTCCAAGCCAATGGATCTGGGGGCGTGAAAGGAACAAAGCAGGGCGAAAGTTTAGTGTATAGATAAAAACAATAAACCATGCGGCCCACATAGAGGAGACGACAGGGGCAGGACAGGCAATATACCACGTGATCAGTTTAACAAATGTAAAAGTTTTTAGTAGAAAAAATCCTACCAGAGAAAGCATGTATCTGTAGAAATAACCCCTATGCTGCCCATATTGTTTTCTATGGGAGGTATATAGATGACGTAATTTTCATCTGGGACAGCGTTTTGAAAGTTGACTGGTATGTGTAAATGTAAAAAACATAGGTGTAAAATGTGCCAATTTGTGCTACATCAACAAAAGACATTTATCGACTCCTCTGGTAGGATTCATTCTAATAAAAACTTTTACACTTGTTCAACTGATCACGTAGTATATTGCCTGTCCTGCCCCTGTGGTCTCCTCTATGTGGGCTGCACAGTTCGTGAGGGCCCATTTTGGGGAGCACAAGAGGTTTATTGAAGATGGCAGAGATTACAACCTTATTCACCATGACAAGTCCACAAAAGATCTGAGAGTTTGGGTAGTGGAATCCATCCCTCCCTGAGATTCTCTATTGTTGAATACCTTCCTATTTGCATCTGATTCACCATTACAATTAATATTAATAATTGGTTCTATAGTTAGGATGGGCTCTATCCAGCAGCTACACGGCTGTAGGTATAGTCCTTTTCCATTTTTCGTATAGATTCCTTTTTTCTACCCTTTGACAACAGCTGTCTCACAGCCTGTTTTGCCCACTTCCACCAGATTGGCTCCAGCTGGCTGGCTTGACAGCTCTTAAAGTATATCCCATACCCTCCCCTGGGCAGGCCTTCAACTTTGTCACGTACCTGACTATGGAGCCTGAGATGATGAGGATGGCCTTTTGCACAATTCCCGTCCAAGCACCCTGGTAGTAGAGACAGGGACTGATGGGGCAGTGAAAGGGTGCAGGTTTCTGGTAGCTGTAAGAGTGAGCTGTAACCTGAAGCCACACCAGTGGTGGTGTGGAGTTTAGTCACAAACATGGTTCAGCGGGAGCCAGGCAGACAGGTGCAGAATCAGGATCAGTTTTAAGGTTGGGAACAGGCGGAAGTTGGTAGCGTGCTGGCTGTGGGGTACTAAATCAGGAGGCGGAGACGTGGTCATAAATCCAAGCCGAGCAAGAAGCAGATATAGCAGGCAGGGGTGATCTAAGAGAAGTGTCAGAAGTAGCCGGGTCAGGTACAAGGTTAGCAGACATGGATCAGGATCAGGAACACAGGAATCAAAGCTGAAGACAATCCAGCACTGACGGTAGGCAGACTCTCAGTTTAAATAGGCTGCTTGGCGCCAGAATCTGTGGATGCGTGCGCATGCCTACGTGTATGCGCACGATACGCATTTGCATATGCATTCTAGTCCTTGCTCGTCTTGGGCTTCTATGCTTGTGATGGTTTAGAGGACATAAAAGTGTGGGCAGGCACCAAGACTTTGTAGGCACAATAAGGATACTAAGATCATAAAAAGTCTGATTTTTATTTCAAAAATAATATATTAAAAGCGGGGAAAGACAAAAATAGGATAAAAACTGAGTATAGTATACATCATTTACAGAATATGCACTCCATACACAATATATCAAGAGACAACGGAACTACAGGATCAGTAAGGGACACACAGACAACTTATTGATCTATATAGTTACAGTACATATCGTTGAATCAGACGCCATGTGATGGTGGTGATCAAAAATTCTGTATAAACTTATAAGCTCGACATGTTGCGCGCCTTAGCGCTTCCTCAGGAGCATGCAATACGATAACTGTAATGAATAGTACATTATTAACATCATTTCCAAAATATTTTTGTATATGTATAATATGGTATAAACACTTCCATATAGGTCAACAGATAATACATGGGGACCGCTTGAAAAGAACACCAGGGGAACAACTGCACTGCAAGCGTGTCAGGCCGGAAAGGGGCAATGTGGGGACGGATGTAACATAGTATAGATATGTAGTTTAGAATAAGGAGGATATGTAGGTAAGATATAGCATATATTAGATAAGGGGAGGGGGGGGGGAAAGAAGGGAAAGAAGACAAAGAGGGAGAGAATATGGGAGGGAAAGCAAGAGAATGGGGAAGGAAAGGTGGGGGAGGGGGGGAGGGGTGAAGGGGGGAGAGAGGAGGGGGGAAGGGGGGGAAAAAGGGGGGAAGGGGGGGAAAAAGGGGGGGGGGAAAGGGAGGACAGAGGGAAAGGGAACAGGGGAAGGGACAGGGGAAAGGGAGCATGGGAAAATAAGAAAGGGGGGGGTTTGGGGAGGGGAAAGGAGAGGATGAAGGAAATTAGTATGATTGAAAGTGGTAATAACAAATGGACTATGCGATATATGTATGGTTATTAATATATGTATGTGTACAAATCTAGTAAATAATATAAGCAGATGATTACCAATATAAAATAGTGGAAATCGCATGTCCATTAACAAAAGGCTAGTTGGAATAAAGTACAGTGCAATGAAACTTACCCTAGTCAGTGTAAGGCTATTGTATAAGAACGGGAGGGGATGGAAAAAACCAGACCCTCAGCTGTTTCCCTATTAGACGGAGGTAGTTCCCAGCAATTGGGTGGAACAGGGGAGAAAAAGTTGTCGGTCACAGACTGGCTTATAAGGTTCATCTAAATGTATGAACATAATAGTTCCCTGCGGTTTGTGTCCCCAGTCTTGCTGAGTCTGTTAAGGTAGGTAAAAAACAGATGGTGAAGTAAAATATCTAAGTTGAGTGAAAGTTAGGGGGGGGAGGGATAAAGGCAATATACGCTTACCTAATTGTAGAGCTTGTAGATGTAGTAGTTGGTGGTGGAGCGTTAAAACGCCATCCCACCACAGGTAGTGGTTAGTGCAGAATGTATCGCAAGAGACGCCAATTACGGCGTCTCTTGTACACCCGCCCCACCTGTAGTCACCAATCGGCGTAGCCGACGTGACGTCATCCAGGTCGGCCGCTGGCGCGTACTGCGCATGTCCCGATTCCCGGCGCGGTTCCAGTGACGGAAGAGGGTCAGGAAGGGGAAAGGCAGCCGCGTCCAGGTATCCAGGCAACCAAGGGGGCCGGGCCCGTCGTGTCACTCATCATCCCCTAGCGGGCAGACCATGCAGCAACACAGGGAAAGGGAGGGGTGGAAAAAGGGGAGGGGGCGAGTATAGCCCGAGCATCCCAGTATCATAGGGATGCGGGGAGGTCCCCCGCCACTACCCCCCTCCCATCCAGGGCCGCCGATGGGCGCCCGTCCACAATAGGGAAAGGGGGAAAAATGAGAACACAGCGGCCAGCCCACGCCACCGCAGCAGCCACGGAATACCACATGCGCCATCACCTGCAAGCAAGGAACAATGCAGATGTGGCGCTGGGCGGCCGCACATTGCTCCTGATGATCCTACCCAAGTAGCGCAGACAGGAGGTGCACCCATGGTGTAAAAGACGGCCCCCATAATACATCTGTAGAGAAGATGAAAATAGATATGGATATAGACATATTACAAATAAACAAATATTGTAAGAAAAAAGATTTATATTCACATAGATGTGAATATTAGGACCGGCATCCAGGGGTCATGGTAACAATTGAGTTGGGAAAAAGCAAAACAAAAGGACAACAAAACAACACAACAACAAAACCCAAGCAAAACAAGAGATAGGCCGCGAGCACAGAGTATGCAATATATAGCAGTACATAATGTTTTACCATAAATTCTTTTACGCAGTGTATGATATGTATTACCCTGATATATACCCAGAGGCATATAGGGAATTCAGAAATAGTACATATCCAAAGGCCTATAGGGAATTCAAAAACAATGATAATAATAATAACTAGAGCCAGTGGATCGGGCTCTCGGACAGCCTGATTTCAATAAATGGAGGAAACAATTTAGTATGCATGTATCATTGTGCATAACGTTTGAAGGTATTAAATTAAAGGAATGGTTTATATGACTGGGTCTCATTGATCCCAGGGGGGACAGTAGCCCCCAAGCGCTCAATCCAGAGCGTTTCTTGTTGGCATACTTTTTTGTCCCACTCTCCACCCCTGGGATCCGGTGGGATAACTGTTAATGCAATGAATGAGACAAGGGAGGTATTAAATTTGTGATAGAGGTCAAGGTGTCTGCTGACTGCCGTAATCATTTTTCCTTCCCCAGAATAATAAATATGATCCCTAATTCTGCAACACAGATGTCTAATAGTCTTCCCAACATAAAATGCGCCGCATTGGCACATCATTAAATATACCACACCTTTTGTATCGCAGTCTGCATAAAATTTGGGTATAAACTTTTCTCCATTAGGTAGTATAAAGGAATTTCCTTCTTTCAACCACGGGCAGAAGGAGCATTTACCACATTGGGCCATTCCCAGTTTGGGATGCATAATTTTGGGTGTAACGGAAAAATGACTTGAAATTAATTGGTCACCTAAAGACTTAGTGCGTTTGAATGTGATCTGTGGGAAGGGGCTGATATATTTATTTAGGATAGGGTCCTCCTGAAGAATCGGCCAGTGTTTGTTCAATATATCCCTAAGTTTATGATGTTGTTGGGAGAATTTAGTAATAAATCTCACTGGGGTGTTGGTCAGAACTTTTTTTTGTTTAAAAAGTAAAGAATTCCTTGATTGGCGAATGGCTTTGTTGTATGCACTGCGTAGTATGGTTTTCTTATAGCCTCTTAGTAGTAATCTCTGGCGAAGTGCTAGAGCTTGAGCTTTGAATTCCTCCAGATGTGTACAGTTGCGACGTAATCTGAGATATTGTGCATAAGGAATACTCTTAATAAGCGATCTAGGATGGGCACTGCCCGCATGTAATAAGGTGTTTCCTGCCGTTTCTTTTCTATACAGAGTGGTAGCTAGACAATTGTCTTGATCTTTGAAAATAGTTAGATCTAGAAAAGTTATTTTGTTTACATGAGTTGAAATAGTGAACTTAAGATTCATTGAATTCTGGTTAATTGTCTGGACGAATTCATCCAGTAGTTTATGAGTTCCTGTCCATACTAGGAAAATATCGTCTATATACCTCCGCCATATAGGAATATGGTCGGTGTATACAGACAGGTCCTCCTGTGAGAAGGTATCACGTTCCCACCCCCCCAGGTACAGATTGGCGTAGGCCGGCGCGCAGCAAGTGCCCATGGCCACGCCCTGTACCTGGAGGAAGTGGGAATCTTTAAAGCAAAAGTAATTACGGGTCAATACAAAGTGAAGTAATTCGAGTATGAATTCACAGAATTCCCAACTATAATGATCCTGTTCCCTTAGAAAGGTGCGTACCATCCCGATGCCCTGCTCGTGCGGGATGCTAGAGTACAGAGACTCAACATCCAAGGTCACGAGGAGGGCATCGGGAGGGACAGGCAGACCTTCAATTTGTTTTAGTAGATCCAATGTGTCACGTGTGTAAGATGGAAGGCTTAATACATGTGGCATTAATATAGAATCTATAAAACGGCTGGCATGTTCAGACAACGAACCAATACCGGAAACGATTGGTCGGCCGGGGGGCAGTGTGGGATGCTTATGTATTTTTGGTAGGGCGTAAAAAGTAGCCTCTTTAGGGTTTCTAACATTGAGATAGTTGTAAATATCTTGATCGATTAGGCCTTTTTGGAAGGCTTTACCAATGGTCTCTAGGTATTCTTGCCTAAATATTTTAATCTGTGTCTCAGATAGCAAGTGATAGCAATGTTTGTCCGCTAGGATTTTAGTAACCATAGTTTCATAGTATGCTTTGGTCATCAGGACAATGTTCCCTCCTTTGTCCGCAGGTTTTATTTCTAAATCTGGTTGATTTTTTAGGGCTAAAATGGCTTGTCTTTGTGAGTAGGACAGATTTCCTAGGGTTATTGGCATGGACATCTCTTTTATATCTTTGATGGTTCCAATAAGGAAGGCCCAGATATGTGCATTCGAAGTTAATTCTGGAAATCGTTGTGATTTAGGTTTAAATTTTTTAATATTGGTTGTATATGCAGTAGGTGTTTTTATTTCTTGTGTAGAATTGGAGGGTTCGTTTTCCTCCAATAAAAGTATGAGATCTCGAAGGGCTCGAAAATCTTCCATAGAGAAATGTTTGACTTGTTCTGATATCGCCTTGTCTTGTTTAGACTGTATTACATCTTTGTCAAAAAGGAATTTGTATGTTAAATTACGTGAAAAAAGATACATCTTTTATTGTCTCATACTTGTCAATATTAGTTGAGGGACAGAAGCTTAGTCCAAGTTTGAGGACCTCAAGTGTCTCCTTCTCAAACAGGTAAGGAGTTAGATTAATAATTTCCATGCCTAGAGTCATGTCGGCATTGTCGTGTTCATGGGAATTTGAAAATTTGACTGTGTCTGTGGAATTTGGATATGTGCATCTAGTGTGCTCTGTCTAGTGTTGGGTGTTCGTTGTGTCAACGGTAAGGGGGTACTAAGGGGGTTTATGCCCGTATCCATTGGGCATAACGTGCTAGATTGTGTCAAGTTGGGTGTTTGTGATTGATTATTCAATAGCTGTATTGCTTGTAAGGCAGTGGCTCCTAAATATTTGGGTTGTGCTGGTGGTTTTCCATTGGGGTGTGATGTGTGTCCTTTAGTTTGTGAATGTGTTGGAAATCTCGTGTCCATTTTCGGGGGGCGTTTAGAGGAGGGTGTATGTGGGTCCCCACCATAGTCTCTTTTCTGTGCTGTAGTATTATTACGGGAATAGTGTTGGTTATGTCTCGGGGCAGAGGGTGTAGATCTGAGTGAAGAATCTGACTCAGTATCTTCATCAGTGGTCCCATAGTTGTTGGTTTTCATGACCCGGTGATGGTTTCTAGAACCCTTACGTAGCATGGTATTCTGCCAATGATATGCAAAGCCTTCAGAGAAGGCTAATCGGTCTTTTGATAGTTTGTTTTGTTTTTTATAGATGATGTCTTTAGTGATCTTTGTTATGTAATCTTTTGTTTCTTGGACTCGTTTAGAAAAGAGGGTATGTTCCCTAATGGTTTCGTTAGATGTTTGTAGTAGAAGGATCTCCTGATCTAGTGTATTTAATTCTGTCTGGTAGTGAAGTATCAACAATTTCATAAGTTCCATACTGCATTGGGTCAGTATGTTTTCCCATTTAAGTCTAAATTCTGCAGAGGTTACTTGAAAGGAGGGATAAAGTTGGATCCTGAGACCTAGAGGGTTAATAGTTTCCCGTACATATTTCTGGAGAAATTCAATATGCCAGTGCAAGTTGGCTTTCTTTTTAAGAACGCGTTTAAGTTTGGCCATGTATTGGTTTATACCAATTTCTTGTTCGGTATCTGTGTTACAATTCGTTTGGATCTCTGTCATGTAGCCCAACCAACCATTCCCAATGAAATCCATACTGTATACAATTATACATACAATTATATGCAATATTGTAATAATAGAGAGGGGAAAAAAGGAAAAACATACAACAATAATGGAAGGGAGGGAGGGGAAAAGGGAAGGGCAGGGGGAAACTCAAAAGTGATGCCCTTGAGGTAAAAAGGCCGTACAATGGGTAGTCTTTATAGAAAAATAAGGGTGTAATAGCCACTAAACAATGCCCGGGTGCTTCCACCCATATTAGATTAAAGAAATTGGGAATGTATCATCGCATAGTGGTCATGCGGATACAGGGTACGTATATGTGCCGCGTCTAATATAAATTGTTTAGAGGACATAAAAGTGTGGGCAGGCACCAAGACTTTGTAGGCACAATAAGGATACTAAGATCATAAAAAGTCTGATTTTTATTTCAAAAATAATATATTAAAAGCGGGGAAAGACAAAAATAGGATAAAAACTGAGTATAGTATACATCATTTACAGAATATGCACTCCATACACAATATATCAAGAGACAACGGAACTACAGGATCAGTAAGGGACACACAGACAACTTATTGATCTATATAGTTACAGTACATATCGTTGAATCAGACGCCATGTGATGGTGGTGGTCAAAAATTCTGTATAAACTTATAAGCTCGACATGTTGCGCGCCTTAGCGCTTCCTCAGGAGCATGCAATACGATAACTGTAATGAATAGTACATTATTAACATCATTTCCAAAATATTTTTGTATATGTATAATATGGTATAAACACTTCCATATAGGTCAACAGATAATACATGGGGACCGCTTGAAAAGAACACCAGGGGAACAACTGCACTGCAAGCGTGTCAGGCCGGAAAGGGGCAATGTGGGGACGGATGTAACATAGTATAGATATGTAGTTTAGAATAAGGAGGATATGTAGGTAAGATATAGCATATATTAGATAAGGGGGGGGGGGGGAAAGAAGGGAAAGAAGACAAAGAGGGAGAGAATATGGGAGGGAAAGCAAGAGAATGGGGAAGGAAAGGTGGGGGAGGGGGGGAGGGGGTGAAGGGGGGAGAGAGGAGGGGGGAAGGGGGGGGAAAAGGGGGGGAAAAAGGGAGGACAGAGGGAAAGGGAACAGGGGAAGGGACAGGGGAAAGGGAGCATGGGAAAATAAGAAAGGGGGGGGGGTTTGGGGAGGGGAAAGGAGAGGATGAAGGAAATTAGTATGATTGAAAGTGGTAATAACAAATGGACTATGCGATATATGTATGGTTATTAATATATGTATGTGTACAAATCTAGTAAATAATATAAGCAGATGATTACCAATATAAAATAGTGGAAATCGCATGTCCATTAACAAAAGGCTAGTTGGAATAAAGTACAGTGCAATGAAACTTACCCTAGTCAGTGTAAGGCTATTGTATAAGAACGGGAGGGGATGGAAAAAACCAGACCCTCAGCTGTTTCCCTATTAGACGGAGGTAGTTCCCAGCAATTGGGTGGAACAGGGGAGAAAAAGTTGTCGGTCACAGACTGGCTTATAAGGTTCATCTAAATGTATGAACATAATAGTTCCCTGCGGTTTGTGTCCCCAGTCTTGCTGAGTCTGTTAAGGTAGGTAAAAAACAGATGGTGAAGTAAAATATCTAAGTTGAGTGAAAGTTAGGGGGGGAGGGATAAAGGCAATATACGCTTACCTAATTGTAGAGCTTGTAGATGTAGTAGTTGGTGGTGGAGCGTTAAAACGCCATCCCACCACAGGTAGTGGTTAGTGCAGAATGTATCGCAAGAGACGCCAATTACGGCGTCTCTTGTACACCCGCCCCACCTGTAGTCACCAATCGGCGTAGCCGACGTGACGTCATCCAGGTCGGCCGCTGGCGCGTACTGCGCATGTCCCGATTCCCGGCGCGGTTCCAGTGACGGAAGAGCGTCAGGAAGGGGAAAGGCAGCCGCGTCCAGGTATCCAGGCAACCAAGGGGGCCGGGCCGTCGTGTCACTCATCATCCCCCAGCGGGCAGACCATGCAGCAACACAGGGAAAGGGAGGGGTGGAAAAAGGGGAGGGGGCGAGTATAGCCCGAGCATCCCAGTATCATAGGGATGCGGGGAGGTCCCCCGCCACTACCCCCCTCCCATCCAGGGCCGCCGATGGGCGCCCGTCCACAATAGGGAAAGGGGGAAAAATGAGAACACAGCGGCCAGCCCACGCCACCGCAGCAGCCACGGAATACCACATGCGCCATCACCTGCAAGCAAGGAACAATGCAGATGTGGCGCTGGGCGGCCGCACATTGCTCCTGATGATCCTACCCAAGTAGCGCAGACAGGAGGTGCACCCATGGTGTAAAAGACGGCCCCCATAATACATCTGTAGAGAAGATGAAAATAGATATGGATATAGACATATTACAAATAAACAAATATTGTAAGAAAAAAGATTTATATTCACATAGATGTGAATATTAGGACCGGCATCCAGGGGTCATGGTAACATGGTAACATGGTAACTATGCTTGTGACTCTGCACATGCACATTAGAATTAGCACTTGCCGAATGGGAATTAGCTGCTGCTGAATAGGAATGAGCACCTACTGCACGGGAATGAGCACCTGCTGCACGAAATCCCTGACACCTATCACATTCCTCTGGTTGTTCTCTTGCTAGTGCTTAGAGCGAGAAGAGAGACGGCGCTGATCTGCCACCTTCCAGTGGGTCCCTGCCTGTTGCCCTGCAGCTGCCATCCTTCCAAATTGTTGTGAGCTGTTATGCATTTCCACTCTGACACTTGAAGCATACCACAGTTTTCTTATATATAAGTGGTTATAAAGAAAAATTACTGCGCTACTAGTGAAAAAAAAGAAAAAATTATATAAGCTGCCAGCACCAACAATAAGACTAATTGTAAATGGAAATGTGATAAAAAAAGTACAACTCTACAAATGCGTGTATACCCCAGGTGTAAACTGGGTGGTAGGTAAACTGCACAACAGCAATTGTGCTATAATGTTTTATTAAAAAACGTGCACTAGTTGATAAATCCAGTGGTAACTAGGGATGAGCTGAACCCCCCCTCGGTTCGGTTCGCACCAGAACCTGCGAACGGACCGAAAATTTGCACGAACGTTAGAACCCCATTGACATCTATGGGACTCGAACGTTCAAAATCAAAAATGCTAATTTTAAAGGCTAATTTGCATGGTATTGTCCTAAAAAGGGTTTGGGGACCCGGGTCCTGTCCCATGGGACATGTATCAATGCACAAAAAAACTTTAAAAAACTGCCGTTTTTATCGGGAGCAGTGATTTTAATGATGCTTAAAGTAAAAAAAAAAAAAAGTGAAATATTCCTTTAACCACTTGCCGACCGGGCCATAGTCGAAAGACGGCTGCAGCGCGGTCGGCTAGTTCTGGGTGGACGTCCGTGGGACGTCCTCCCAGATTACTGCTCTCGCGCGCCCCCTGGGGCGCGCACCCGAGAACTTCCGTGACCGCCGGGTCCGTAGGACCCGGCGCATCACAGATCACGGTAAACGGCCGCTAATCGCGGCCGTTTACCATGTGATCGCTCCATCAAATGACGGAGCGATCACATGTCAACAGACCGGCGTCATGTCATGACGCCGGTTCATCCCTCCCCTCTGTGTACCGATCGGTACAGTGTGAGGGGAGAGGGGGAGGGATCGGATGGCAGCACCGCTGTGGGCTGTATGTGTAGTGCTCACAGCGGTGCTCAGTGACAATTGCAGTCACATCCATCCATCCCTCCATGCTCAGCCATCCCTGCAATACTCTGCATAATACCCCGCAATACTCTGCATAATACTCTGCATAATACCCTGCATAATAGCCTGCAATACCCTGCAATACTCTGCATAATACTCTGCATAATACCCTGCATAATACCCTGCAATACTCTGCATAATACCCTGCATAATACCCTGCAATACTCTGCATAATACCCTGCATAATACCCTGCAATACTCTGCATAATACCCTGCATAATACCCTGCAATACTCCGCATAATAGCCTGCAATACTCTGCATAATACTCTGCATAATACCCTGCATAATACCCTGCAATACTCTGCATAATACCCTGCAATACTCTGCATAATACCCTGCATAATACCCTGCAATACTCCGCATAATAGCCTGCAATACTCTGCATAATAGCCTGCAATACTCTGCATAATAGCCTGCAATACTCTGCATAATAGCCTGCAATACTCCGCATAATAGCCTGCAATACTCTGCATAATAGCCTGCAATACTCTGCATAATAGCCTGCAATACTCCGCATAATAGCCTGCAATACTCCGCATAATAGCCTGCAATACTCTGCATAATAGCCTGCAATACTCTGCAATACTCTGCATAATACCCCGCACTACTCTGCAATATACCCGGCACTACCCTGCAATACTCTGCAATACTCTGCAATTTTTAACCAGTTCCCGCCCACAGTCATATGACGTCCTTGACTTTGTGTGGGGATATCTGAATGATGGGTGCAGCTACAGGCATCATTCAGATATCAGCTTTTTCAGCCGGCGATTTCCTACACCATAAGAATGATCATAGCGGCTGTTCCACTGCTTGATCGTTCTTATGGGAGGCGAGAGGGGACGCCCCCCCCTTCCCGCCACCCTCCGGTGCTTCTACCGATTCACCGCTAGATCGAAGCCAAGATCGTTTTTTTTTTTTTGTTTTTTTTTCAGGCTTCCCAGCCTAGAGGTGAGATGTGGGGTCTTATTGACCCCATATCTCACTGTAAAGAGGACCTGTCATGCCATAATCCTATTGCAAGGATGTTTACATTCCTTGTAATAGAAATAAAAGTGATCAAAAATTTTTTTTGGGGGAAAAAAGTGTCAAACTAAAATAAATAAAGTAAAATAAACAATAAAAAAAAAATAAAAAAATTTTAAAGCGCCCCTGTCCGTGTGCTCGCATGCAGAAGCGAACACTTACGTAAGTCCCGCCCACATATGAAAACAGTGTTCAAACCACACATATGAAGTATCACTGCGAACGTTGGAGCGAGAGCAATAATTTTGGCCCTAGACCTCCTCTGTAACTCAAAACATGTAACCAGTAAAAAATTTTAAAGCGTCACCTATGGAGATTTTTAAGTAGCGACGTTTGGCACCATTCCACGAGCGTGTGCAATTTTGAAGGGTGACATGTTAGGTATCTATTTACTCGGCGTAACTTCATCTTTCACATTATGCAAAAACATTGGGCTAACTTTACTGTTTTGTTTTTTTTTAAAGCAGAAAACTGTTTTTTTTCCCCAAAAAACGCGTTCGAAAAAATGCTGCGCAAATACCGTGTGAGATAAAAAGTTGCAACAACCGCCATTGTATTCTCTAGGGTCTTTGCTAAAAAAAATATATATAATGTTTTGGGGTTCTATGTAATTTTCTAGCAAATAAATGATTATTTTTACATGTAGGAGAGAAATACAAGAATTGGCCTGGGTGCTCCAGAACGCCTGGAGGTGCTCCGTGCATGTTGGGCCTCTGTATGTGGCCACGCTGTGTACAAGTCTCACACATGTGGTATCGCCATACTCGGGAGTAATAGCAGAATGTGTTTTGGGGTGTAATTTGTTGTATGCATATGCTGTGTGTGAGAAATAACCTTCTAATATGACAATTTTGTGAAAAAAAAAAAATCTTGATTTTGCAAAGAATTGTGGGAAAAGATGACAATTTCAAAAAAACTCACCATGCATCTTTTCAAATACCTTGGAATGTCTTCTTTCCAAATAGGGGTCATTTGGGGGGGTATTTGTACTTTTCTGGCATGTTAGGGTCTCAAGAAATTAGATAGGCCGTCAGTACTTCAGTTGTGATCAATTTTCAGATATTGGCACCATAGCTTTTGGACTCTCTAACATTCACAAAGACCAAATAATATACACCAAGTTGTACTTATTTTTACCAAAGATATGTAGCAGTATAAATTTTGGCCAAAATTTCCAAAGAAAAATTACTAATTTGCTAAATTTTATAACAGAAACAAAGAAAAATTCATTTTTTTACCAAATTTTCAGTCTTTTTTCTTTTATAGCGCAAAAAATAAAAAACCCAACGGTGATTAAATACCACCAAAAAAAAGCTCTATTTGTGTGAAAAAAAGGACAAAAATTTCATATGGGTACAGTGTTGTATGACTGAGTAATTGTCATTCAAAGTGTGAGAGCACCGAAAGCTGAAAATTGGTCTGGTTAGGAAGGGGGTTTAAGTGCCCAGTGGTCAAGTGGTTAAATATCGTACCTGGGGGGGTGTCTATAGTATGCCTGTAAAGTGGCACGTGTTTCCCGTGCTTAGAACAGTCCCTGCACAAAATGACATTTTTAAAGGAAAAAAAGTCATTTAAAACTGCTTGCGGCTTTAATGTAATGTCTGGTCCTGGCAATATGGATGAAAATCAGTGAGACAAACGGCATGGGTACCCTCAAGTCCATTACCAGGCCCTTTGGGTCCTGTATGGATATTAAGGGGAACCCCGCACCCAAATTAAAAAAAGGAAAGGTGTGGGGCCCCCAGACCCTTTATACTCTGAACAGCAGTATACAGGCGGTGCAAACAAGATAGGGACAGTAGGTTTGTTGTTAAATTGAATCTGTTTGTAATTTTGAACTGGTACATTTTTAAAGTGTAGCTCCAGCCAAAAAATCTGTTTTTAAGCTTTTTGGAAAACATAGGGAAGGGTTATCACCCCTGTGACATTTGTTTTGCTGTCTGTGCTCCTCTTCAGAAGATTTCACCTCACTTTTTCTCCCAATGACAAATGTTTTTTGAAAATCTGTTTTTTTTAGTGAAACAAGGATTGGTGATAAAGCATCAGTGGAAAGGAGAAAAGTTTTTCCCATATTAACTCTTACAGGAGAGAATTTCCCTTCCTATGGGGTAGATTTCATCTCACTTCCTGTTGTCTCCTTCTGTTTGCAAGTAGGAGCCATTTGTAAGTTGGATGTTTGAAAGTAGGGGCCTGCCCTATATACTCAGCAGAAAGTTGGGCCTTAGATGTTGTTGTGGACTCAACACCGTAAGCCCTCACAGGGCCCTGCTGTGAAATATTAGATCAAGAATTGGGCCTTTGGTGATGGTGGTGGTGGTGCTGGTGCTACAACACTGTAAGTCCTCACAGTTACTCTTAGTGGGCACTGGAACGGGTCCTGCTGTGAAATATTAGATCAAGAATTGTAATCACATGCCCCTGTTGAACAGGGGCTGAAAAATTAGGCACTAGAGGTGGCGCCCAGAACCAAAAATGTTCTTACAAGCTATCAGCATGATCATTGAGGAGGAAGAAGATAATTACTCAGCATAACAGGATAGTCACTCAGCATCAGCATAGGCAGTCTTTGAAGGGATCTGACATTTCAAAAAAAATTATTCGGTTACATCAGCATCAGGTGCTTGGTAGCTGGTGGTGATCCAAGACTGATTCATTTTTATGAAGGTCAGTCGATCGACCGAGTTGGTGGACAGACGCACCCTGTGATCGGTTACAAAGCCTCCAGCAGCATTGAATGTGCGTTCCGAAAGAACGCTGGATGCAGGACAGGCCAGTAGCTCAATTGCATACTGTGCAAGCTCTGGAAAGTGATCCATCCCCAAGACCCAGTAACCCAGAGGATTTTCGGTGGGAAAGGTGCCCAAGTCAGATCTTGCCCCTAGGTATTCCTGCACCATGTAAAACAGATGCTGGCAAAGGTTGCTGGAACCGATCATACTTTGGGGCTGCGGACTAAAAAATTGTCTGAACGCATCGGTCAGACGGCCACCTTCTCCACCGCTCCTTCTTTGACTGACCGAAGCCTCAGCAACACGTTGTCCAGAAACAGGAGTTTGTAACCTCCCAGTCTCTGGGAACACGTTGCACAGACCTTTCTGCAAGGCCTCCCGAAGATGTTTCATCCTCTGCTCCCTCTGCGACGGCAAGATAAGGTCCGCAACCTTACCCTTGTAACGTGGATCAAGGAGGGTTGCCAGCCAGTATTGGTCCTTCTCCTTGATACCACGAATATGAGGATCCTTACCCAGGCTTTGCAGGATCAGGGAGGCCATGCAGCGTAGGTTTGCTGAGGCATTCGGTCCGGAGTCCTCTGGGTTACTAAGGACAACATGGTCCACAGCTACCTCCTACCAGCCACGTACAAGTCCATGTGTTTCTTGGGACTGATCCCTTAAAGACTGCTGCTGATGCTGAGTGCCAGGCTCCACCTCCATACTGACACAATCCTTCTCCTCTTCCTCCTCCTCGTTCGTGTGTGATCGGCAGGCACGCAGGAACACTGTCTGGATAAAGGGGGCCTTGAGAGCTAAGGAAGTCCTCCTCTTCCTGCCTCTGTTCTGCCTCAAGTGCCCTGTCCATTATTCCACACAGCGTGTGCTCCATCAGGTGGACAAGGGGGACATTGTCACTGATGCATGCACTGTCACTGTTCACCGTCCTCGTGGCCTCCTCAAATGGTGACAGGACAGTGCATGCATCCCTGATCATGGCCCACTGGCATGGGGGAAAAAAAACAAGCTCCCCTGACCCTGTCCTGGTGCCATAATCGCAGGTACTCATTGATGGCCCTCTGCTGCGTGTGCAGCCGCTGCAGCGTGGCCAACGTTGAGTTCCACCTGGTGGGCATGTCACAGATTAGGCGGTTCTTGGGCAAGTTAAACTCCTTTTCGAGATCTGCCAGCCGAGCACTGGCATTATATGACCGGTGGAAATGCACACAGACTTTCCTGGCCTGCCTCAGGACATCCTGTATGCCCGGGTACCTGCCCAAGAACCGCTGCACCACCAAGTTAAGGATGTGAGCCAAACAGGGCACATGGGTCAGTTGTCCCTGTCGGAGGGCGGAGAGGAGGTTGGTGCCATTGTCGCAAACCACCATTCCTGCCTTAAGTTGGCGTGGCGTCAACCACCTCTGAACCTGCCCCTGCAGAGCTGACAGAACCTCTTCCCCAGTGTGGCTCCTGTCCCCCAAGCACACCAGCTCAAGCACTGCATGGCATCTTTTGGCCTGCATACTTGCGTAGCCCCTTGAATGCCTATGGAGCACCGCTGGTTCCGAGGACAAAGCACAGGAAGAGGCCATAGAGGAAGAAGAAGAGGAGGGAGTGGAGGAGAGAGGTGTGTCACAATCATTAGTAGTGGCATTTTGGAGGCATGGTGGTGGAACAACCTCCAACACTACTGCACCTTTTCCTGCATCCTTCCCAGCTGCCAGCAGAGTGACCTAATGCGCCGTGAAACTTAGGTAACGTCCCTGTCCATGCCTGCTGGACCATGAGTCAGCGGTAATATGCACCTTACCACTGACCACCCTGTCCAGCGAGGCCAAGACATTGCCTTCCACATGCCGGAATCGCCTTCCGTGAGAAAAAGTGGCGTTTGGGTACCTGCCACTGAGGAACCGCACATTCCACAAACTCACAGAAGGGGGCAGAGTCTACCAACTGAAAAGGTAGCAGTTGAAGTGCTAGCAATTTTGCCAAGCTAGCATTCAACCGCTGGGCATGTGGATGGCTGGGAGCGAACGTCTTTCGGCAGCTGGGGCAGGGAAATTTGCCTGGTACGATCTGACGTCGGTGTACCGAAAGCAGATTGCCCACAAGTACTTGGCTGTGACACACCTAATTCTACACCTTCATTCCTCTCAGTGCAGGTCTCAGAGAGGACTGAAGGTATAGTAGGGATGGAGATCTCAGCTGATGAGGAGCAAGGAGAGGTCTCTTTGTTCTTTGGTGTGGGTATGCTTGCCAACGAACTGCATGGCAAGTCAACATATGTCTGGTCAAGCATGTGGTGCCCAAGCGGGAGATGTTTTGGCCACGCGAGATATGCTTGAGACATATGTTGCAAATAGCAGCAGTGCGATCTGATGCACTCGTCTCAAAAAGGCCCACACCAAAGAACTTTAGGAATAATGCGCAGAGACAGCAGCGCCCTGCACATGCGGAGCTTTGCGGTGTGATGCAGTCAGTGTGCTGCCCTTAGGCTGGCCCCTGGAGGGCATCCTGCCTCGTTGGTGATGTGCCTCCTCCTCCTCCTATCAGGCACCCATGTTTAGTCAGTGACCTCATCATCCCCTCCCTCCTCATCACTGGAGCAAACCTGGCAGTATGCTGCAGCAGGGGGAGCATGACTGCCAGATTGCTGTCCTTCTTGGGCACCCCCTCTGTCCGTGCTCACATTACTGTCTTCATCTAGCTCAGTATCATCATCAGAGCCTTCTAAACGCTGGGCATCCTCCTGGAGCATGTACCCAACACTGTGGTCAAACAGTTCGAGGTACTCCTCAGGAGGACATGGTGGGGCTAGGGAAGGAGTCACTGATGCCATTGAGCCGAGGGAAGAGGCCGCATTGGCATCTGCTTTGCCAGACAAAGGATAAGGAGGATGAGGACGGCTTGGTCATCCACTCGACCAGGTCTTCCGCATATTGCGGCTCAACAGGGCCAGCTGCCGAAAAAATGGCCAAGCGTGTCCCACGGCCACGTGCTGATGAGGATGCACCGTCTCCACGACAAGCACTGTTGCCTCTAGACACAGAGCCTGCTTGCTCTCTTTTATTGGCTTGTGACTGTCTACCTCTCCTTGTTGGCCTTCCAGACATACTAATGGCCTGTAGCTGCACTAAGCTGGGATATATATATATATATATATGCACTGATACTGCAACAAGCAAAATCAACTGCCTGCCTACAGTATGAGAACACCACCAACCTTCTACAGGTAGCTTTAGCTGAACACTGTGCAGAGGTCGCACTACACTAACGTATAAATAATTTAGCTGCCTGTGGTAGTGATAGGATCAGGAAAACACCACCAACCTTCTACAGGTAGCTTTAGCTGAACAGTGGAGAGGTCGCACTACACTAACGTGTAAATAATTTAGCTGCCTGCGGTAGTGATAGGATCAGGAAAACCCCTCCAACCTTCTACAGGTAGCTTTAGCTGAACAGTGCAGAGGTCGCACTACACTAATGTGTAAATACTTTCACTGCCTGCGGTAGTGATAGGATCAGGAAAACACCACCAACCTTCTACAGGTAGCTTTAGCTGAACAGTGCAGAGGTCGCACTACACTAACGTGTAAATACTTTAGCTGCCTGCGGTAGTAATAGGATCAGGAAAACACCACCAACCTTATACAGGTAGCTTTAGCTGAACACTGTGCAGAGGTCGCACTACACTAACGTGTAAATACTTTAGCTGCCTGTGGTAGTGATAGGATCAGACAAACACCACCAACCTTCTACAGGTAGCTTTAGCTGAACACTGTGCAGAGGTCGCACTATACTAACGTGTAAATACTTTCACTGCCTGCGGTAGTGATAGGATCAGGAAAACACCACCAACCTTCTACAGGTAGCTTTAGCTGAACAGTGCAGAGGTCGCACTACACTAACGTGTAAATACTTTAGCTGCCTGCGGTAGTGATAGGATCAGGAAAACACCACCAACCTTCTACAGGTAACTTTAGCTGAACACTGTGCAGAGGTCGCACTACACTAACATGTAAATACTTTAGCTGCCTGCTTTAGTGATAGGATCAGGAAAACACCACCAACCTTGTACAGGTAGCTTTAGCTGAACACTGTGCAGAGGTTGCACTACACTAACATGTAAATACTTTAGCTGCCTGCGGTAGTGATAGGATCAGAAAAACACCACCAACCATCTACAGGTAGCTTTAGCTGAACACTGTGCAAAGGTCGCACTACACTAACTTGTAGCTTTAGCTGAACATTGTGAGGAGGACGCACTACACTAACTTGTAGCTTTAGCTGAACACTGTGCAGAGGTCGCACTACACTAACTTGTAGCTTTAGCTGAACACTGTGAGGAAGACGCACTACACTAACTTGTAGCTTTAGATGAACACTGTCCAGAGGACGCACTACACTAACTTGTAGCTTTAGCTGAACACTGTGCAGAGGTCGCACTACACTAACTTGTAGCTTTAGCTGAACACTGTGAGGAGGATGCACTACACTAGCTTGTAGCTTTAGCAGAACACTGTGCAGAGGTTGCACTACACTAACTTGTAGCTTTAGCTGAACACTGTGAGGAGGACGCACTACACTAACTTGTAGCTTTAGATGAACACTGTTCAGAGGACATACTACACTAACTTGTAGCTTTAGCTGAACACTGTGCAGTGGTCGCACTACACTAACTTGTGGTTTTAGCTGAACACTGTTCAGAGCACGCACTACACTAACTTGTAGCTTTAGCTGAACACTGTGCAGAGGTCGCACTAAAATAACTTGTAGCTTTAGCTGAACACTGTGCAGAGGTGGCACTACACTAACTTGTAGTTTTACCTGAACACTGTGAGGAGGACGCACTACACTAACTTGTAGCTTTAGCTGAACACAAGACAAGCCTGCCTGTCAATAGGAAGATAACAGGAACGGATCTAGCTAAACTGAATACAGTATATATATATATATATAACACCTGGGATGCATATATATATACACAATACACTGTAAGTGCAGCTAACTGACTGACTGTCCTGCCTAATCTATCTAACTCAAATGAAATGACACTGTCTCTCTCTATCTCTCAGCATGGTGGAACACACTACACAGGGCCGCCGTGCAGGCGGCCTTATATAGTGTGGGACGTGTTCTAAACCCCCTGAGCCATAATTGGCCAAAGCCACCGTGGCTTCGGCCAATTACAGCTCTCTCTACTGACGGCGCTGTGATTGCGGGTCATAGTGCATGCTTGGCCAATCATCAGCCATCAATGCACTGCGATGCCGCAGTGAATTATGGGCTGTGACGCGTCACACGAATTTGGCGCGAACGGCCCATATCGTTCGCAATTCGACGAACGGTCGAACAGATGATGTTCGAGTCGAACATGGGTTCGCCTCGAACACGAAGCTCATGCCTAGTGGTAACCTTAATCCAATGACACCTGAGGGTCAAGTGACTCCATATAAGCAAAGTGAGTAGAAAATATATATGTAAACAATATGCCAAAATAAAGTATTATATCAGTGAATTCTTAAAGCAACCTTAATACATATTAACACAATATAAAGTCCATCAATCATTAGTGTCATGATGTACTCCTCAGGAATGGCCCATGATGACATGAGTATCAAATGAATCTCAAAAACATAGATGGTAATATTCCAGTATTCCTAATACACCCAGGACTATGCTTCCACCACCCAAGAAAGGGGTATGTACTCTTACCATAAGACGTGGACACACACGCCAGCAGCGGTGGGTTAAACAAGCATGTATGGAAACCCGGATCTCAGGCCACGATCTCCAATTGTAGAAAGGGTACGGACACACAGGGTTCGGCGTCCGCAATCTCCTGATCTGTGCAATATCTTTAAGGATTTTCTCCAGCAGTGGGTAAAAAAGTGATCATAAAAGAAAAAAGGAAGACTTCCACATGGCGTAGATCAAACAACATATGGATTTAATGATGTAAAAAAAGTACAAACATCGTACAGGATGTGTACATTACAATGTGATCACAAAAGATTTGTAGAACAGGTGAAGTGTGCAGAGCTTAACAGGCAAAAACCCTGTTATATGTAAGTGTTACTGGAATTAAAGTGTTGTTTTATCTATACACTAATCTGGCACCCTGCTTTGTAAAGACTGAGCTCCAATGCTAGCCGGCTGAAGAACTAGGGGTAAAGACTGGTCACTCAGATAGCCTCTTCACAAGAACTTTGCGTATTGTCCATAGTATTGTCCATAGTAAGAGGTTCCTCTTTAGGGAGTCTAAAATGTAATTGCTGCCATTCATTAAGAGTGCAAGTTTTTTTGGGGATGTCTCTACCAGCTTTGCTCATCTAGAGAGTGACATTTTTGCCCATTCTTCTTAGCAAAGTAGCTCAAGCTCTGTCAGATTGGATGGAGAGCGTCTATGAACAGCAATTTTCAAGTCTTGCCACAGATTCTCAATTGGATTTAGGTCTGGACTTTGACTGGGTCATTCTAACACATGAATATGCTTTGATCTAAACCATTTCATTGTAGATCTGGCTGTATGTTTAGGGTCATTGTCCTGCTCGAAGGTGAACCACCGCCCAAGTCTCAAGTCTTTCTTCTAAGATTGCCCTGTATTTGGCTTCATCCATCTTCCACTCAACTCTGAGTAGCTTCCATGTCGCTGCTGAAGAAAAGCATCCCCACAACATGATGTTGCTACCACCATGTTTCACGGTGGGGATGGTGTGCAGTGTTGGTTTAGCGTTTTGCTTTTGGGCCAAAAAGTTCAATTTTAGTCTCATCTGACCAGAGCACCTTCTTTCACGTGTTTGCTATGTCCCCCACATGGCTTCTCGCAAACTGCAAACAGGACTTCTTATGGCTTTCTTTAGATGATAGCTTTCTTCTTACTACTTTCCCATAAAGGCCAGATTTGTGGAGTGCATGAATAATAGTTGTCCTGTGAACAGATTCTCCCACCTGAGCTGTGGATCTCTGCAGCTCCTCCAGAGTTACCATGGGTCTCTTGGCTGCTTCTCTGATGAATGCTCTCCTTGCCTGGCCTGTCAGTTTGATGGACGGCCATGTCTTCTTGGTAGGTTTGCAGTTGTGCCATACTCTTTCCATTTTCGGATGATGTATTGAACAGTGCTCTGTGAGCAGTGGCGTCTCCAGCTTTCATATTTAGGGGGGGCACATGGGGGAACAGGGACAAAAGTAGGGGGGAAACTATAAAATGCATATAGATAGATAGATAGATAGATAGATAGATAGATAGATAGAGATATAGATATAGATATATAGATAGATATAGATATATAAATATATACTGGGGCCCTTTACTACGACCCCACAACAGCCCTTTCACATGTTCTGCAGTGAGCTCTCTTCCTACTGTATTGGGGTCCCTCAGGGTGGCAAAAAACAAGATATATATGTCATCAGCATACCAAGAAAATATAAGGATCCAAAGCAGTGGGAGAACTATCAGGGTTGCAAAGGTTGTCTTGCCTTCGGGCCCTGGTGTTCTGCCACTGTGGGGTTCCCCAGCCCCCACTTGCTGTGCTGCCCCTGCTATTGACAGCGCTGGTCTGGCATCTCTTGGAATTTACAGGCTGGTTCTCCCGTCCTAAGGATGGGAGAAATCAGTCTGTTTTTTCAGTAACTGAGAGTCCTGGTGGAGTCCTTCCTGCAACTCGCTCTTCTCCCTGCCAATGAGGATGCAGGAGAAGGAGCAGATTGGGCGGCCCTGGTTGTGTGAGCGCTCGCATTATGCAGTGTCAGCAAGCAGAAGGAGGGGGGAGGAATCACCCACAGGAGCTGACTGGGTATGCTCTCCCTCTTAGACATTGATTTTTTGTAAAAAAAAAAAAAAATGTTATTTATTTTTTATTGGGGAGGGGGGGCACATGGTGGGGCACAGCATAATGTTGGGGGGGTCAGGGCCCCCTCTGGCCCCCCCTAGGGACGCCATTGTCTGTAAAATGTTCAAAGCTTGAGATTTTTTTTAGAATATATTTCACCATAAGTAGACTAATTTGTTGCCACCATCCCATACAATAATATGTGAGAAAGGGTCCCCCAAGAAGGATTGGGATTTTAAGGGCAACTGGGTAATAGTACAAAACCAAGTATTGATTTATAACAAGTTGTAATTTATTAAATATTATAAAAAGCCAATATCTGCATAGAAATTGCGATTTGACTATTTAAGAACAAGATCAGAATGTACAACAAATACAAATAAGTATTGTCTCCTAGATGGAAATTACGCACAACGCGTTACAGGAACTTGTCCTTTCCTCAGGGGCGGTTCCTTGTGGAAGACAATATACATCTATAATAAAACAAAAATCAACATTGAGCATCATAGAAACAGAATGCATGAAGTGGGCATCGTTAAGGGCAGGGGAGTGCAAGAAAATCATGATTTTCTTGCACTCCCCTGCCCTTAACGATGCTCACTTCATGCATTCTGTTTATATAGATGTTTTATTATAGATGTTTCATTATAGATGTACATTGTCTTCCATAAGTAACCGCCCCTGAGGAAAGGACAAGTTCCTGAAACGCGTTGTGCGTAATTTCAATCTAGGAGACAATACTTTTTTGTATTTGTTGTACATTCTGATGTTGTTCTTAAATAGTCAAATCACAATTTCTATGCAGATATTGGCTTTTTATCATATTTAATAAATTACAATTTGTTATAAATCAACACTTGGTTTTGAACCATTACTCAGTTGCCCTTAAAATCCCAATCCTCCTTGGGGGACCCTTTCTCACAGGATTTTTTTTATAACTTAACCCTGCTTTAAACTTCTCCACAACTTTATACCTGACCTTCCTGGTGTGTTTCTTGGCCTCCAGGATGCTGTTTGTTCACTAAGGTTCTCTAACAAACCTCTGAGGGCTTCGCAGCACAGCTGGATTTATATTGAGTTTAGATTACACACAGGTGGACTCTATTTACTAATTAGGTGACTTCTGAGGGTGGTTGGTTCCACTAAATTTTAGTTAGGTATATCAGAGTAAAAGGGGCTGAATACAAATGCACGCCACACTTTTAAGATATTTATTTGTAAAAAAATTTGAAAACCATTTATCATTTTCCTTCCACTTCACAATTATGTGCCACTTTGTGTTGGTCTATCACATAAAATCCCAATAAAATACATTTACGTTTTTGGTAACATGGCACAAGGACTGCTTTGGTCACCCCTAGTACAGCTCTCCCAGCACTCCGCTGGATTCCACCAGGCACATACAGAGTCTCCATGTACTTCTCAGTCTTTAGCTCTGCTGCCAGTTGGGCTTCACCTTTCCCACTGCTCAGGGTAGCACACTGTAGCAAGTCCATGTCCATGTGTACTGCGAATCTCCCTGCCGGACACACTCCAACTTCATTAGAATCTGTCCCATAAACTGCTTCAGTATTACCTGATCCCAGGGCATGTACTAAAGCATTCACTTGAGTGCATCATCCATCATCCATGGCATCTTCACTGGCTGATTTCCCCAATGGGGTCAGAGGGTGACACTACCACTCTTACTGACTCTTGAGTACCCCTTGCAAGCAAAATTGGTTCCCAGTTGCTAGGGGTAACTGTAGACCTGCACTCCTTAGGAACATACTGGCTTTTCCCCACTAATACAGGATACCACTTTCTCCCCAAAAGACCTTGCTGGCTTCTCTGGACTACTTCATCCCTCTCCCTGGGACACTGATGGTCACGTTCTTTGGCAGGCGAGCTCCAGGATCCACCAATCTCTCAACTGACTTGGTTTTTCTGCGTAGCTTCCTGTGACAAGGGGCACTTGTTGCTAGGGACAACACCCCACACCTTTGCTTCAGCCTGAGATATCCCCTTCCCATTCTGTTTCCCTTTCAGGCATAGCTACTACTGCCAAGCTCCATCTCCACCAATTCCCAGCAGTTTCAAACAAGGGGAGCTCCTCTGGACTGACTATCTTTAACAGAGTCATCCTCTTAACCATGCACATGAGCTGGCTACACAGTTCTTATTAAGATACACCACCTGAAATGCTGATCGCCTGGCTGCTCTCGAACACATTGTCACAACAGAGTTCCTGACATGCCATCTCACAACTGGAGCAGATGGAACACCACTTGTGATATGTGGGAGGTTTAGCTCACATAGTAGATGCATTTGTCAAGTGAGTCCACTTCAGACAGGAACTATAGTTAAGGGCTCAGCAGCCCACTTTTATTAAAAAAAAAAAAAAAAAAGTTAATTAACTTGCCCACACAAGGGTTGTTCTCCAGCAAATAACAAAAGAATATACAAAGCCACCTGGCCCAAGGTTCTCTCAGCCTCAGTTGCATAGGCCCACTCCTTGCCTCCAAACAGGGTTCACCAGGGTTTTCTTACTCCTCCAGTAGTGACTTCCTTCAGCCCCCCTGGACTCGCTAGCTGCCTCTGCTTTCTCAACTTCCCAGTCCCTCTCTTGGTCTCCCAGGCCCACATTGCTGTACTGACTTTTCCAGTCCTTTGGGCAAAAAGTCCTCCTCACAAGGGATGGAGTTTCTGACAGGAACAACCAGGTTTCCTGACAGGGGTCTATCTCCAAACGACAGCAACTCCAACTGCACTGCACTGAGCTATGCCCAGATCTGGCTTATATGCCCAGATCAGCGAGTACCTGGCTTATAATGATCCTGCTCGCTTGTGCACTCACACAGGCTGTAGGCAATTAGCAAAGCCTGGACACTGGATTAGGCCGGGTTCACACTGGTATGACAAACACTCCGACATTGGAAGCTCATGTGGCATGACGTGTGAAAATTAATGTTTCCCTATGAGAGCCATCTTAACTGGTCCAACACAAGTCGGTCCGACTTTGAAAATGCTCCCTGCACTACTTTGGTCCAACTGATCCTATTTCAGCCCATTGAATATCACCGAAGTCAGATCAAAGTCGGATCGCCGTCTTGACTGGTGCGACTTTGACATGCGACTTGTGCTCTGATAATCTTGAAGGGGAACTCCCTGCCAAATTAAAAAAAAAAACCCGGCATGGGTTCCCCCTCGAAGAGCATACCAGGCCCTTCAGTCTGGTATAGATTTTAAGAGGAACCCCCACGCCGTTTTTTCGGCATGGGGGTTCCCCCCAAAATCCATACCAGACCCTTACTTATCCCAGCACACAACCCGGCAGGTCAGGAAGGGGGGTGGGGATGAACAAGCGCCCCCCCCTCCTGAACCGTACCAGGCTGCATGCCCTTAACATGGGGGGGTGGGTGCTTTGGGGCAAGGGGGGACCCCACCCCAAAGCACCTTGCCCCCATGTTGATGAGGACAAGGGCCTCTTCCCGACAACCCTGGCCGTTGGTTGTCGGGGTCTGGGGGCAGGGAGTTTATCGGAATCTGGAAGCCCCATTTAACAAGGGGGCCCCCAAATCCTGGCTCCTACCCTATGTGAATGAGTATGGGGTACATTGTACCCCTACCCATTCACCTAAAAAAAAAGTGTCAAAAATAAAACACATTACACATGTTTTTAAAGTAATTTATTATGACAGCTCGGTCGTCTCTTCTGATCTCTTCTCCCCTCTCTGGCTCCTCTGTGTCCTTTGCTGATGTCTTCTACCTCTGTCGGTTCTTCTCCGCTCTCTTTCCGGTTATTCTTCCTCTGTCCACTGTCTTCTGCTGGATCACCTCCGCTGTCTTCTCGCTCTTTTGCTCACTATTTTGCCCGGTCTTCTCGCTCTCTTCTCCCTCTATTCTTCTTCCGATGTTGACTCGACACTCTCTCCCGCTCTAATGCTAGGTCCGCGGTGTGCCACTACTTCTGTTGGCATAGGGCACAGTCACCGGAGGCACACCTCTTATGACGTCACTGCCCATCATGCAATGAGTGGTGATGTCATAAGGGGCAGGCCTCTGGATGACGTCACACAGTGACCCCGCCCCATGCCACTTTTTTCGGAGTGGGGGTTCCCCTTAAAATCCATAACAGACCAAAGGGTCGGGTATGCTCTTGGAGGGGGAACCCATGCTGTTTTTTTTTTAATTTGGCGTGGAGTTTCCCCTAAAGATTCATACCAAATTAGTGCCTGGTATTGTCGGGGATCAAAGTCAGATCCCTGTTCACTGAAGTCAGACGCATTTCAGACTTCAAGTCGCAGGGCAAAGTCAGATCCAAAGCCCCCCAAAGCATCAATAGATCCCTCCAGCAACAATAGACCCCCTGCAACAAAAAAAACCCCTAACAACAACAGATCCACCGCAGGAACAATAGACCCCCACCAGCAACAATAGATCTCCCAACAGTCAGCATTAATAGACCCTCCAGCAGCCAGCAACAATAGACCCCCTCAACAGTAGATCACTCTCAGCAACAATTGACCCCCCCAGCAACATAAGACTCTCCCAGCAACAAAATACCCCTCCCTTAACAATAGGTCACCCAATGCAAAAATAGATCCTCCAGCAGCCAGCATTAATGGACTCTCCAGCACACTCCAGCTCCCCATGCGATTAGATTCACTCAGTGCTGGAGGTGCCAGAACTGCTTTCCCCCACATTCCCGCTGAAAAAAGCCCTGGTTTTAGTTATCCTTTAAAGCAGTGGTTCTCAACTCTGCTCCTTAGGACCCACCAACAGGCCAGGTTTAAAAGATAACTGAAATACATCACAGGTGATATAATTTGCTGCTCAGTGATTGCAGTATTCTAGTCTGCATCTCCCCAAGGTAATACTTAAAATCTGGCCTGTTAGTGGGTCCTGAGGACAGGAGTTGAGAACCACTGCTTTCAAGCAAATTCAAAATGTAGAATCATATATTCATTTCCACATTTTATTTCAATTAGTTCTAGTTTACTCCTATTATTTTTAACAATCTTGAAGTTTGTATACTTACTTTATGAAAATCCCCACACATTTACTTCTTTGCAATCTGTTACACATATTCACTATGCCCTTTGAGTAGGCATTGATGTATCACACATTTCACAGAGCCTGCCTTCTGAATTTCAGAGGTGCTGAGAGGAGGAGTTTCAGGAGCCACTACAGAAATCACTGCTTGCAGGCAGCAAGGTACCATGGAATATGCATTCTTTAGAAATTGAAAGTAAACAGCAGAGGAGGAGCATGCTGCAAATCCAGGTAGTTGTGGAAAGAGATGACCAGCTGACAGGCAGCACTAACAACATATAATAAAAACAAAAGTAAACTTTGTGCTCAATATGAAATGTATACGGAAAAGCAGCACTCTAAAAGCAGCACATGCCTCAGCCTGACATGTCAGCGCCAATTCCCAGGACCGAAAAAGCAGTCAGCTCAGTCCCAATGGTCATAAACCACCACAGATTAGGAAAGGCCAAAAAAGGCCAAAAATGTGTAATGCCATTAACAACCAATATGTTTATTAGGTAAAAAGGTACTCACAAAAGTAATAAGTATAAGCACCAGCAGGCATGATGACATTACTGCTAGCTCTACCCAATGCTTTTTGACGTAACCAACATCATCAGAGGCTTGGAAACTAGCTGGCAGCATCCAAAGATACATTATAAAGGATATAGCCAGATGAGTGTGAGGTGCTGCTCCTCCACCACTCTGCAATTATAACAAAACATTAAATTATCGCTGGGATGAGCTGAAAACAATTATTCAAAAGGGATCTCAAATATTATAAGCTAAAAAAAAAGGAAATTAAATGTTTAAAGTAGAGAGGGCCAGTTATCAAAACCAGCTCTATCTAATGGTCTTTAACAAAAATACAATATAATTACAAATAAATATTCATAACCCAGCAGGTTCCCCTAGAGTCTTGAAAAAAAAAAAAAACAGGTTGCAAGCACTGAAATTATTCTCTCTGGAGAAGAGACGCTTAAGAAGGGATATGATTTCAATTTACAAATACTGTACTGGTGACCCCACAATAGGGATAAAACTTTTTTGCGGAAGGAAGTTTAACAAGGCAGGTGGCCACTCATTAAAATTAGAGGAAAAGAGGTTAAACCTTAAACTACGTAGAGGGTTCTTTACTGTAAGAGTGGCAAGGATGTGGAATTCCCTTCAATAGGCAGTGGTCTCAGCGGGGTGGGGGGGGGCATCAATAGTTTCAGAAAACTATTAGATAAGCACCTGAATGACCACAACATACAGGGATATACAGTACAAGGTAATGCTGACATATAATCACACACATGGGTTGGACTTGATGGACTTGTGTCTTTTTTCAACCTCACCTACTATGTAACTATGTAACATCCCACACCATATTTTGTCCAAATGGGGTATATACTCTCATCATATATTTTAAGGTGAATTTACATGAATTTTCCTTCTATATATTGTTGGCCACATGGGTACTCCAGGAGGTACACAACCAAACCAGTAGAACAGGCGATTACAGTTTTCAAATTATACACCCTCTGAGTGACAGCTGAGGTAAAAGTTTTAGTACGTATACTGTTAGAACCCACCTGTTTATATAAACCACATCTTCTACAGGTAGAGACACCAGTTAGGCCTCCAAAAAAGAGAGACTTTACTTGGTTTCTCAATCAATTTTATCCCAACTGTGTTTTCTTGAAAATGATCATGGGACGTGCAGGTAATAGAAGACCCAATACTTTGTTGTCTTTGAGTATCATAATGTTTTTTCCAACAGTCTGTTTAGCATCATTTGCTGGTTTGAAAAGGAGGTAATAAAAGACCACTCATACTTCCTATCCAACAAAGATTCCCTATCTATATATTTAGAACCTCTTTAATTTCTTGATCAAGGAGTACCTCCTTGTACTCCTTTTGTAAAAATCTCTGTTTTAAGAGATCAGCTTGCACCACAAAATATTTCACATCTGAGCAGTTTTGTCTCATAGAGCGAAATTGCAGGTTAGCCTTTAGCCACAAGGGATGTGACTTCCCCCGTGGGTACACGTTTCTGCCAGTTTTCTTGAAGTATGTTTTAGTAAGGAAACGGTCACCCTGCCTAAGCATAATAAGATCCAAAAAATTCACCCCCACTATACGCCATTCATAGGTCAGTTTTGTGCCCCCTGGTTGTCATTAAGATTTTTCATAAATACATAAAGTGATACAGCATCACCTTTCCACAGTTAATCTATGATGCATTAAGCCCTCCGCCTACCTTGACATAAATAAATTGGCAAATGAGGGGGCACATTTTGACCCCACTGTCTGTTCTCTGAAGGGAGAAGTAACCCCTCCCCCACCCCATACCATAAATACTTGTGCTTCATTGCAAACATTAGCAGTTCCAAGATAAGCTGTTTTTTGTTCAGAGGGCAATGATTTATCCAGGAATAAATAATATTTTGCCACCTCAAAACCCTTGTCATGAGAAATAATCTACTACAAGGAAGTCAGTCGTTACTAGGAGACATCCTCACATCAGAGATCTTTGAGATTTTTCAAATAAGCTTATATTGGATTGTCAATAACTTGTCAATAACTTGTTTGTATTGTTATTACAATTACAATGTTCCTGTTATAAAATTAAAGCGTGCACTGCGACCATAGTTTTCTTTTGAAGTAACACTTTTGACTAGTTTTAGGGTGAATTCACAGTGTCTGTCACTGCAGGGTCACACAGAAAACAGTTGTTTTCAATGTGTTCAATTCAGACTGCAATGCATCCTGGGGCTGTGCTGCAGTGTGCTTCAACAAAATGCAGACATGCTGTATTTTATTGGAGTGCACTGTGCCAAATCGCACGACAATGTACAGCAACACAACGCATCACACTGCTGTACATTGTCATGAATGAAGTGTACGTTTTGTACAGTTCAAATAAAGTTAGTACAAAACAAAAAAGAAAAAAAAGGGAGCTGTGTGATGCACTGAAATGTGCATCACACTGCCCCTACCACAGTCAGCAACAGAGAACCGTTGCAGGGGCAAATCGCTGCGGCAGCTCTCCGTTGCTGTGTGAATATGGCCATAGTGTAAAGTCATCCATAAAAGATTTTTTTCAGCTGTTTGCATGGAGCGTACCCTCAGACCAGAAGAAAGAATGTTTGAATTTTTGCAATATGATCTAGACAGAAAGCTGCTTTGAGAAAATCGCTTTTTAAAAGGCCTCAACATTCTGATTACTGAAGGATTTCGTAATAATAAACATAATCAGGATTAGAATTGCATAATACACGGTAATTTACATTTTTTCCAAGTTATCTTTCAGCAAATTCTTAAAAAAAGAGTTCCTGATAAAGTTTAAACAAACGATATCATAAAAAGGCAAATCGCTGTTATGCAGCTTTGGTCACTAAAAATACATCAGGCAGATATTATAGATAAATGAATGCAGATCAGTACTCATTATTAAATTAAATGTAATGTTTTTAGTAAAACTCATGTAAGTATCTGAATTTAAATTAATACTGATGTCTTTTATTCTGTGCAGAAACACTCAGAATAGAAGAGGAAGGAGCTGTTGTTTTTTTTTTCCCCCAATTTTCAATTAAGGTAAGTACTTATATCTGTACAGTTACTTGAACCCAAATACATGGTCATCAAGCAGCCGTTGGATAAACATCATAGATTGGCAAAGCCTTTGGCCCCCAGGGCAGACAACAATTCTTTTCCAGCAAAATTGGTGGCCTGAGGAGTCCTTATCTAAGGGTGACAGATGACATCTGTGTCCCCAGGCTGTGGTACTACAAGAGCCTGCATATTTTGCCAGACCAGACTGAACCCAGGGCCATCACTCTCTGGTCTTCCTTCCACGGTTCCTTCCTAGCTGTGGCTCTGGTGTTGGAGATGTGGCAGGAGGAGGAGTAGGACCTGGAGGAGGGGGAGGAGGAGGACTATGTGTGAGGTCACAAATGTGGGTAGCACATGTTATTTGGCCCCTCAACCCCTTATTGAGAGCTTCCAAAATTAAGAACTCACACAGGAGTCGTTGGCCCTCCTCCATCTGCATCATTTTGCAGGCAGTTATGCCAGCAAAGTCCTCCGCCACACTGTGGGGGGTTCTAAGGGCCTCTGTATCCTTCCAAAAGAGGCCTATGGCAGCCTCCTCCAGGTTACTCCTCTTCCTGCCACTTTGTCTTTGAAGGTGGAGGGGAGGGACCTGGATATCAGGCAGCCTGCTTGGCCCGGCCACCTCCTGGCTGAGACTTCCCTGTGTATGAAAAAGGGACATGGTTTTAGTTTTTGCATCATTAATCACAATCATAAATTAGCAATCCAAACTAACATCTATTTAACATCATCGATTGGACAACCAGGAATATTTAGAAGAATGCTATACCTAGCTCAAGCTTGGCTCCTCCACATGTTGCTGCCTGGAAGGTCCAGGTTGGGCGTCTGAAGCCTCAGCTGGGGGGGAAGGAAGCGTGGAAGGAAGAGTGGAGAGTGCTGGCCTGGGTTCAGTCTGGCCTGCCAGAAAATGCAGCCTGTCATAGTACCACAGCCTGGGGACATAAATGTCATCTGCAGCTCCTGATCTCTGGGAATCCTGGACCTTCTTGTGCTCCCTTAGATAAGCGCTCCTCAGGCCACCAATTAGGATCTTCAAATAGGTGATGTCTGCCGTGGGGATCACCGTCTTCACAAATTCCAACAAATTATCCAGCGCTGCCTTCCTCTTTGTTTGGTTCTTATCTTCAGGGTGGTTTATCTGCCACAGACAGGGCAGCTCCCTGAACATATCAATGAAGATTGGCATAAAGTCCTTATGTTTCAAGATATCCATTTTCACTGCAAGATACAACACAAGACAAACCCTAATGTCAGCCTAAAGTCTTCTAAACTTGTGCAAATACAAGCCTCAATCTAGAAGCAGTATAGGCCCAATGTTAAATCTTACCTTCGCAATCACGATTGGCGCCTCCGTTACTCCTTCCTCCGCTCACAGATTGTACGTACTACGCACGCGTGTTACGATTTATAGACACTGTGCATGCGTGAAACTCCGCCCGCCCCTGACGTTCTTTCTAGTCTATTCCCCGCCCCTTCTTGTTTGGCGCAGTGGGGGAAGAGCACATGGCGGAGACACAGCAGGTGTCAGATAATTACACCAAGGAGGAGGAGGAAAGCCCGGAGCCTGAAACGCCCCGATCCAGAAGGAGACGATTTAAGGCCTCAAATATGTCCTTTGGGGAGATGTTGGAGATGGTGGACATCCTGAAGAGGGTCGACTATGACGGGAAGTATGGACCTTACCCCAACCCCAATGACAGAAAGGCCAAGATCATGGTGAAAGTGGTCAAGAGTCTGCACCGAAATTTCGGGGTACGATGATCGAAAGATCAGCTCAGGAAACGGTGGTCGGACCTCAAATTAAGAGAGCACGAGCAGTACAAAAAGATCCGGAGAGTGCTGCAAAAAAGTAAGTAGTTGTCCTGTGTTCCTATTCTTTATGTTTATTATGTTCGTGCTGCTCCATGTGCTTTTCTTAACTGTTGTCCAGTTTAAAATGTCAACTTTCATGTTCATGGGCACATTATTTGTTCATATAAAACATTGTTCGTTCGGCCTAGAAAACACCATTGTTTTGGCCATATGCATTTGCCCACATTTTTTATGGCCTACTTGTCTGCAAATAATTTGGTTGTGTAGATGGGTTTGTAACTAGAATGAAATGCAAACTAGATTCTGTGTAAGGAGAGGACACTCAGCAGCTGTTTACACATCTGGACGCTGTAGCACTAGTGTGGGACACAAGAACACCCTTTTTATTAGGGGGCCCACACAAGTGCTCCAGTGTACACTATAGGGGTGTCTCCATCTGTGAAGCTTGTACAAAACAGGTAAAGTTTTGAAGCTTGACAAAGGACAATAAAAATTCTACATCTTGGAACTCTGCCAAAATAGACAATTGTACCTCACTTCCAAGCAATGTTTCATATCCCTTTTTCTGCCATCAAATATCTGTGTGCTAACTATATTTTTTTTACATAGGAGAGAAAAGACTCGGAGGACACCCCTCATCCGAGGAGACCACAGACCCCCCACCTCTGGAAGAAGGGGAAATTCACCCAAGCCAAGCAGAGCAGGAGGAGGAAGACGTGGTGGAAATTGGCACCACAACAGGTGAGTGTCTGCGACCACAGGCTCAGGTAAGAGATGGATGCCGGCATATTTATAATACATGGTGTGTTTTTGTTTCTATCTTTTTAGGTGATCGTGATGTTGTGGATCCAGGGCATTTCACCTCGGAAAGCGCACAGATCCTGATCGGCGAGATCATGGGGTATAATAGGGACTTAGAAAACATCCTGAAAAACATCAATGGTGTTCAACAAAAAATGAAGAACATCATTGATGTTTTAGGGAGAGTTTAAAACCCCTCCAAATCCCTTTGGTTTTTTGTGTGCTAAAAATTTTTAACATTTTTTGACATATTTGCGAAAAGCCAAATTTTGAAGATGCACACAGTGTGTCAACATGTGCTATCTGCCATCATGGGAGATCAATGGACGCGTTTTGGGGGTGCAACCCCTTCCTCAATAATAAAGTAGCTGTGAGGAAGGGGTTGCACCCCAAAAACAGGTCCCTTGATCCCCCATGATGGCAGCTAGCACATGTTGACATTCAGCTATTTGTGTGCATCTTCAAATTTGGCTTTTCCGGGGTGACTTCACCCCATCTGAACGCAATATCAAACACAGTTTGTAAATACTCATATCTGATATTGCCTTCAAGTTCTACCAAATGTGAACTTTGTAAGTTCAAGATTTGTGTCTTTTTTGTTGGTTTTAAACATGCCTGTTTTATCTTAAATGGACATTTCTACTTTTTCTAATGTGACCCCAAAAATTGTTATACAACAAACATGTTGGTTTGTTTTAAAAACCTTTTCTAAATGCACATGAGATTGTGCTGCTATTAAAAAGATTGTTAATCAAGAATGTGTAGATTATTGTCTCAAAGCTCCAACACTTTTGTGGTGCTCTAATTGGTGTTTTCTGTGACAATGGGTGTTATTTCCTAAAGGCAAATCCACTTTGCACTACAAGTGCAGTTTCAACTGCACTTGTAGTGCAAAGTGTCTTTGCCTTTAGTAAATAACACCCAACAGTGCTTTGTAAGGTTACATAATCACGCCATTTTCAGGACTCACCACATGTCTGTCAGGGTCTGCTAAAAGAAAAACAAGCAGTAAATGTCACCAAAGATTTGAGTAGTTATTTTTTTTTTTATTATTTGAAAAAAGTTTCAGACATTGTCTGGCATATTGAAAGCCCCCCTACCCGCAAATTATTCAAGGTATCTTAGCCGGACATCACGGGCACTCAGGGGGGGCAAGCCAGGACGGCCACTTTCAAGCGCCGTCAGGGCTGTTTCATTTAGAATTCCAGCCTCAGGCCCAACTGAGCCAGCATAGTTGGCAGAATGCTGCCGTAAAAAGTTGTGTAGAACACAGCACGCCAGGATAATATGATTCAGTTTATACTCCGCCATGTGTATGGGTGTAAGAAATAGGCGGAACCGGCTGGCCATGATTCCAAACGTGTTCTCCACCACTCTTCTGGCTCTGGCCAGCCGGTAATTAAAAACCCTCTGGTCCGGGGTGAGGGTCCTCATCGGGAATGGCCGCATAAGATGGTCCCCCAGCGCAAACGCTTCATCTGCAATGAAGACGAATGGGAGTCCTTCCACATTGTCTTCTGGAGGTGGCAAGTCCAAGCTGCCATTCTGGAGACGCCTGTAGAACTTCGTCTGGGCAATGACTCCACCATTGGACATCTGGCCATTCTTCCCCACATCCACATACAGGAACTCGTAAGTAGCTGACACCACCGCCAATGTCACAATACTATTGAACCCCTTGTAATTATAATAGTATGACCCCGAGTTGGGTAGTGGGACAATGTGGAAGTGTTTTGCATCAATTGCCCCTCTGCAGTTAGGAAAGTCCCACCGCTGGGCAAAGTGGAAGGCCACAGTCTGCCATTCCTGTGGCGTGGAAGGAAACTGTGTAGTCAAACAACAACAAAAAATTTGTAATTTTGCACATTAACAGGGAAAGCAGATTAGACACAAACATTCTTGGCCAACATCAAGATAACATTTATTTGAGGGAGTTTTTAAAGACCAAAGTATAAGGTACTTATACTCTCATGGGCCATTTCTAACATTTTGGGGGGGAGCTCTTGAACAGGTAACCCTCTCCACTTCATTGAGAGATGAATGCCTAAATAATGGGTATTACTTTGGCCAGCCCCTCCTTAGTTACACTATTGGCAGCCCACTGGACAGGTAAGAAGTGTCATAATACAAAGATATAAATACACATTGTACACATTTGAGCACATTTGGAAATTCTACTATTACCTATCAAGATGATAATAGTATACAAAAACTTTAAACAGTACCATTTGAAAGTATACAGGCAGGCCCTTGCACTACATGCTTTGGGGAATCCATCCATACATCTGACCACAAAAGAGATGGCTATAGTGTGTATGGGTTTGGCAAAGTAAGCAGATAGATGATTGAGGATAGATAGAGAATTGGTATCAGCTGACTTAGCAGTTGGGGGGAGGGAGGGTTCCAAATGATTTGGGGACCCCCCCAAAAAAGTCTCTGGCATTCTGCCTGAATTTAAAGCACAAATCACATTTTAAAACATTTTAGGGGGTGTTTGGGGTAAAGCACTACTATGGAGCTAATAAAATACATTGTTAAGTGAATACACAAGGTGAATATAGGGCCAGAAGACCATGCTGGGGAGGTAAGTGAAGGCAAATATGTATGAAGGACAAAAAAATAATTACATAAAAATCCAGCATGCATGAGGACAAAGGGGACATTCACAGCATATTACAATCATGGTAATTAGGGAATGAGGAAAGAAATACAATATATTATCAAACATTAAATACAATAAAATGTGATATTAAAGGATAAATCTTACCTTAATTTACTCCTTCTGCAGGACCTGAATGATGGCAGAACAGGTCTCTGGGATAATGATCCCCAGAGCCTGGGGGGAGATGCCTGTCGAGAACTGGAGATCCTGCAGGCTTCTCCCTGTCGCCATGTACCGCAGGGTAGCGTCGAGCCTCTGCTCCGGAGTGATGGCTTGCCTCATGCAGGTATCCTTCCTGCTGATGTAGGGGGTCAGCAATGCCAAAAAACGGTGAAATACGGGGTCCGTCATCCGGAGAAAGTTCCTGAAATCATCAGGATTATTCTCATGGATCTCACGGAGCAAAGGCATATGACAGAACTGGTCACACTGAAGCAACCAATTCTTGGTCCATGAACTCCTCCCCACCCTGTTCATGGACTGGACATGTGTCAAGGTCAGGACCCCAACACCAAGCCCCCGCACAGCACGAACTCTACGAGGAGTACGTATACACAACATGGCTAGAAAACGGTCGGCTGCTCAGAACGAAGTAACAGACCGCACTGAAGAACAGCAAGGCCTGTGAAGAGCGACCTGAAAAACAGTAACGAACAAACAAGAACACAATGACAAGAGTCACGCGTAACTCGCTGCACGCACTGAAGAGCAGATACAAACCCACAAGCTCAAACTGAACAGCAGAAAACGATCTGAAAACCACGAGTCTGAAAAAGCGTGAATCGTCTCTCACCAAACTTTTACTAACACGAGATTAGCAAAAGGAGCCCAAAGGGTGCCGCGCTTGGTTCTGTGTACGCAAAACAAGTTTGAGCCAACATCCGTCGGAAAAAATCCATGGATTTTGTTGTCGGAATGTCCGATCAATGTCTGATCGTGTGTACGGGGCATAAGTCTGCCACAGGGGCTGGGAAGCCCAGTGGTGACCACTACATGTTTCAACTTGTAGAGTCTTCTTCAGGGTGTTCTGGTGGACAGAGGTAGTAGTGGGTTCTATAGAAAAAGTATCCATATATAAGAAACATAATTATTCAAAATCATACATAGCCATAAATAATTGAATATAACTTTAAATAGTTAATTTACAATTTCAACTACAAAAAATCAGCAGAAGATTGAGCATCTTTTAACACCACCGGAGGGTATCCAAATGCCCGAACATCAATGGATAGCTCAAGGGACAGGAGCCTAATAATATAAGCGGTATCAGAAATTAAATAGATAATTAAGGTAAGATGCAGACCAAACCAAATATAGACCAGAGCACCATTGGTACCTACTCAATCAGAGATCAAATTAGGGCCAAAAAAGTGTAACCAGCAGATATAGGAGCAATTTGATTTGATACAGCTCAGCAGAGGTAAGTATAATTCAGGAAGAGATCTTATAAGTCATGTAATCCAAAACGTGGGTATCTAGAAAAAATGTATAATACATAATGAAGTTTGGGACATTGGTGGCTCATTCTCATAGAGTAACCATAGACAAATATGGTGTGGTTGATACCTACTAAATCGGAGATCAAAATGGGGCAAGAAAGGTGTGACCAGCAAATATAGGAGCAATGTTTGTATACAGCTCAGCAGAAGTAAGTATACTTCAGAAGGAGATTTCAGCACTAGGGCTGTTGGTTTGAATCCCAACCATGGCACTAAATGCACAGAGTTTGAATGTTCTCCCTGTGCCTGGGTGGGTTTCCTCTGGGTACTCCGGGTTTCCTCCCCATCCAAAGACATGCTGGTAGGTTAATTGGTTCCTGTCTAAATTGCCCCTAGTATGTATATGAATGTGAGTTAGGGACCTTAGCTTGTGATATCCTGGAGGGCAGGGACTGATGTGAATGTACAATGTACTGTATATGTAAAGACAGTGCGTAAATTGACAGTGGTATATAAGTACCAATAAAAAATAAATAAATAAAGAGAATAAATAATAAAATGTTATGGAAATCTACTCAAATAATAAAAAGATACTGACATTGTTGATGCCAAGCTGTTGACAAATGTTAATAAATTAAATGTGCAGTGCAAACACCACTGGGCTAGGGCATTTTTATTGCTTACTGCTACACCCTCTTTTTGGTTTACTTTGGTATTTGAGACTGTAAAATCAAAAGATTATACGGAAAGCAAGCAACTGCCATGTTAATACAATAGGGGTAAATTACTTTGTAGTGTGGATAAAGTTAAACATGAAAGACAATTGTCAATATCTACAGGTTCTGAAGCAAAGCAGCTATATTGATATACATCATTGCTAGCAGTATACACGAATCAACCACAGAATGTTCATGTAGTTTGTTGAGTTTTTTATCTAGTCTTATGCAAGGATGGATCAGTGATCTGTATGATTGTGGAAAATTGTCATTATTTGCTTCCAATTACTGTAACTGCGGTGTGTAGTATTGCATATCCTCCTCACAGTAAAAAAGGAAAGAGGTTATGAATTTGAGTTCTTGTTACAGACCATGCAAGGCAAAGTTACAATGCATTTGTAAAGCCCCACTCTACTTATACTCACTTTCCCAGCAATGGCATTGCAATGCACTCATGTGTGTGTGGCGCTCTGCAGTGTGTTGTGGTAAGTGAATGAGACCGAACATGTTTATTAAAGTTTAACAGTTAAAAAATTAACATTGTTGAAGTTCAAATGCTGAAAAAGCAGAAAACAGAAACTGAGTACTTATTTGAACTATCCAACTATTGGGTGATATTAACTATCCAAAAACAAATATGGACACTAAAGCTAATTGTTCTAGTAAATAATTTGTATCCACATTACAAGAGTTACCTTGAATGGTGGTTGAATCAAGCAATGGGTAAAGTTCAGGAAGATTTGGCCATTTCTGATCCATCATACAACATACCAAATGTTAGAATCTGACAAACATATGGGTAACCATAATCACAATTTTCTAACAATTGAATTGGTATTTGGAAAAATTCTGAACAGAGTTCAGTATTTTTCACATGTCTGTTTACATTCGCTGCTCCATAGGGGGCAATGGATGGTCCAATCGGGTTGCCCGTGTGAAAGGGACCTAACATGTGCAAAGTTAATTTGGTACAAAGTTCATATTTAATTACCAAATAACAATATTACATTGAAACTATGTTATCATTATATTAAATTATGTTTTTTTTTTAACTGTTGAACACTAACTGGTTCCTTAGATCCTGTGCCTTGGCCCCCTTTAGGGCCTGCATTTATCTGGAGCCACAGAAGGCCCATTACCTTTGTGACAAACAACTTGTAATCATTAATATTAATAAAACTAAAAGGTATTATTTATTTTTTTTAATTTCATTATTAACCTCTTGAACACTGGCAACTATATGTATATAAGAGTCCGCTTCACTATTGTTTCGGTACGTCCTCCACACACACAGTCCTGTGATCATACAGTGGATCGCTAGCAGCGCTATACCAAAAACCAAATAAATCCTCAATTTATTTACCACTTAAAGTGCCAATACTGTAAACTATATGTGCAACTAATATGCTGTGCAAACAAAATTGTACATAAATCCAAGTTCACAATAACAAAACTAAATGAAGCTGAAAACTCTTGCCATTCCTAAAAGTGCTATTGCTGTAAACAATAAATACGTCCAGATTAGTGCAAATGATGAATAAAGTGCTTTCCAATACAAGACTGTGCATATTACTCATTTATTTCATCTACAACCGTGCTTCACTTCAAACCATAAAGGTGCCTGTGCTTCCCCCACACCCTTTGTGAGAGACACTTACCAGATTGAGATGACACCCTTTGGTTAATACGAAGGTCGCTAGCGCTTTATAAGCTGTCCTTAATCCTGGTATTCACTCTCCTTGGTCCACTCGGTAACCTCCTCACCACCTCCACACTCGGGTTAACAGATCAGAAAGAAGACTGCAATAGTGTAATTCCATTTATTAAATCGCATAAAAACAAATCATTGCACTTACAGAGTAAATGGGTATAATCCAGCCTCCGTATCCCTCAGTGGCACATTCACTTCCTTGTAAAGATGGCCGAACACTCCACAACACCGAAAGTGATGTCAGCGAATATGACATCAGAAGTGTGGCTCCACCCTAACGCGCTTTGTCTGTGTGAATTCTTCAGAGGATCACTCTGATCATCTTTTACATCACTTACTTTGTATAACATCCTGTACATAACGTACTCTGTACACGATGCTGTACATTACTCTAAATGCTGCCCTGTATGTCACGTACTTTGTACACCATACTGCAGCCCTCAAATTTTCCATTCGCCTACTCGCATTTTGCGAGTGGAAAATGAGGGCTGGTGAGGAGCTGGGCTGCCTGGGAGTGGAGGGCAAGCACCGCTGGCGCCCAGGGTTGATCGGGAGCTATTCTCCCGGTGGAAGAGTGCATGGAGTTAGAGGAGAGCCACGGGATCCGCTCACCGAGCGGTAAAACATGCTGTAACAGCTGACATTGAAACTGTCTCTGCATTGCTCACTTTCACACAGCCCCGCCTCATCCTAACCCCGCGCCTGTGATAGACAGAACGTGGGTCCAATGCGGGGATGCATTCTGTCTATTACAGGCTCGGGGTTAGGAGGAGGCGGGTCTGTGTGAGAGTGAGCAGAGCAGAGACAGTTTCAATGTCAGCTGTTACAGCGTGTTTTACCGCTGTGCGATCCTGGCTCTCCTCTAACTCACGATCCGGCCACCCTCTCACAGTGAGGCTGCAATTTGGGTAACAGTGAGGCTGCAATTTGGGGCACAGTGAGGCTGCAATGTGGGGCATGGTGAGGCTGCAATGGGGGCACGGTGAATCTGCAATGTGGGGCACTGTGAGGCTGCAATGTGGGGCACGGTGAGGCTGCAAGGGAGGGCACGGTGAGGCTGCAATCGAGGCACAGTGAGGCTGCAATGGGGGCACAGTATGGCCGCAATGGGGGCACGGTGAGGCTGCAATGTGGGGCACAGTGAGGCTGCAATGGTGGGCACGCTGAAGCTGCAATGATGGGCACTGGTCACGCTGCAATGCTGGCACGGGTCACACTGCAATGATGGGCACAGGTGAGCCTGCATTGATGGGCACTGGTGAGGCTGTGCTGAGGGGAACTGATAAAGTTGTTGTTAATATTTATTTTTGTAACTTAATTCTGCATAAAACATTTAAGTGTCATTTCATGAGATAATTTATGATGGCGTGATTAGGGGTGGGGCAGGGTAAGGGTTGAGTGGGGCAACTGGTGGCGAGTAACCCTTGAGACCTGGCTAGTAGCTCAGGACTTGAAATTTTGAGCCCTGTCATACTGTATGTAACTCTGTATATTGTTCGATATGCCACTTTTTCTGTAAGCTGTCCTGTACATCGCTTACACTGTTGGCTGTCTGTGTATAACTTACATCCTGTTCCTTACAAAGTCAGTGCAAATGCCACCTGATATTTATACCTCCAATTGCTAAATTAAGGTTCGAAAAACAATCACTTTTATAACGGCTGTATTTATTTTCCACTAAAGCTCTATGTGCTTTGATACCTTTACATTAACTAGCAGTACCCTCTGAACCTGTTCAAAATAGTCCCTGGAGTGCATGAACTACTAGTTTAAACCTTGGATTTATGGTATAGCAGCCAAGAAAACCTGTCATGAGAGAAAAATGTAGGCTGCCATTGCTGACATTACCTTTTGAAAATGCTATGCCACTGCCTGTAAGAAATTCTGACTTTTTACTATTTCTATTTTCTGCTTATTCCAGTGTGACATTGATTTATAATAGGCAGACATAACCAGGCAGATAGCATTATCAGTAGGCCAGCAGTAATGGCCCCTTCATTTCTCCAATGAGGGGTTTATTTTAACAATTTTAGTATAAATTATTATTAATCATTGTTTGTGTTCAAATACTATGCTCCATTTACAGAACCAGATCGCATGCGGTATTTATTTATTATTTATTTCCCAAATACCCCATGCGATTCTGAAAATATCAATTCACTACTGCTTTATGCGGTATTTACCTCATACTCATTTACATGGGGGGGGAGCCGGGATCTGGAGGAGGGGGAGAGAGACCCCGCTGCCCCAATGCACCCCCCCATTTTAAGGGCATGTGGCCTTGTATGGTTCAGGCAGGGGGGGGGGGGGACAGACACTTGTTCATCCCCTCCCTTTCCTGACCTGCCAGGCTCCACGCTCAGATAAGGTCTGGTCCAGTATAGTATGGAATTGGGGAGGAGGGGGCACATGCCATTTTCTTTTTTACATTTTGGCATGGGGTTCCCTTCAAAATCCATACCTGACATGAAGGGTCTGGTATTGATTTGGGGGGAACCCCATGCCGTTTTTTTCACATTTTTTAATCGCCGGCAGTTGTTTTTATTACTTTGAGCTGTCAGCAGGGAACCCTGCTGACAGCTGATGACTCATCGTTTGTTAGGTGGTTGTTAAGGATGCGGTCGGCCACCCACTCCTTAGAAACATCTATTTTTTATGATAATAAATACACCTGCTACTGCCAGGAGTTACATTAATGCATGTGTTCACTACTAAAATACCACATGACTTAATAAAATAACTCATGAGGTATTTTAGTAGCATTTTTAGTGAATGCCAAAAAACTTTTTGAAAAACGTTGCACGGTATTTTACCGTATGCTTGGATGTGGTGAGATACTGCTTTGTGAATGGAGCCTACATGGACACATTTTGAAATCCTGCACAGGGCCCTGCGTGTTTTTAAGCTCTACTATCAAGTGAATTATAGTGAATTATAGCTTTTAGGTTAAATCCCAGTTGGCTAATCTATTGCAGAGATCCATAAGATTCCAAACACTTCACTTCATGCTGTCGCTCTGTGCTGTACATTCCCTGTAGAACAATCAGATGCCTTTTAGCTCAGTATGTACTTTAAGCTCTTAAGAGTTGGTAATGGTCAGTGCTCACTACTCTTGTTAACTTTAAAAAGAAGCATTTATTTCTATAAAAAGTCACATCCCAGACAGTGATGTGGTTGGCCTGGAATTTAAGAGACAGACAATTTAGTGATGTACAAGCCACAGTCCCTCCTGGAAATTGTGCTGGAAACATAACCAGCATTTTACATCAGTTAGACATCTGTGTCCCTTCATTACTGAACTTGTATATCCAGTAGCACTGCAAAATATCAGAATTCTTAACGGCAGTATCTTGAGCAGCAGAGGAACTTTTACAACAAGTGTTATAGTCTAAGATCGTTTTCTGTATTTTTTGTCTTTATGTTGCTTGATTTTAATTCCTGCCTTGTATTTGTTTGCAATTGTTAAAGACAGTATTGTACTACTGAAAAGTTTCTGTATGTACTCCTGTTCGGAGCACCTATGAAAAGCCTCAATATTGCGTAGTAGAGCTCATGTAGAAGTTCACCTTAATCCCCTCTGCAGCCTCTTTCATGTGTATCCCTCAAATTGTATTGACAATTGGGTTAACCTTTTTACCCATTTGGACTATTATATTTTTCTACAAAAGGGTGCAAATGAAAAAGCTGTATAGGTAGAACATTTTGCTTTGTTGATGTACCAACACCTGCTAAAATCCTTGTTCTCAGTTTGTGGGGAGTTAACTGGCACACTATATTGTGTGTAGTTCTCTTACACCCGGTTATTATACTACGCTGCAATTTCCTCCTACTTTAAAGTGGTTGTAAACCCACTTTTTGCACTTTTACCTATAGGTAAGCCTAGAATAAGGCTTACCTATAGGCAGTGGAAATATCTCCTAAACGTGCGCCGTTTAGGAGATATTTCACTTGTAGTCCGCCAAAAATTCCAACGGCGCATGTGCGGGGAAGAAACTAAACTAAGTACCATTTCTTCCCTAGCCTATGCCGTTAGTTGCGGCTCCCATGAGCACACGTGGGAGTGACGTCACTCGGCTCCGGCAAATCATAGAGCCGGAGTCCGCGGCCCAGAAGGAAGAGGGCCAAAAGATGGACGCTGCCCACACAAGGGACATCGCTGGATTCTTTTGCAGGTAAGTGGCACATAATGGGCTAGTATGTGATGCATACTAGCCCATTATGCTTTTAATTTGCAGGCTGCAGCAGCGAGAAAAAGAGGAAGTAAAACCCATCAGGGTTTACTTCCTCTTTAAGGCTGGGTTCACCCCTAATACCAATACAGCTCACAGCAGGAGTCCTGTGCTTTCCTGTTCACCATTTCAGGTCCGATTTCAGCCAGAAAATTTGGCTGAATTTGGACCTGAAACGGACCAAAAGATGCACAGGGCTCCTGTGCAAATTTGCCCCGGAGCCACAGCAGAGATGGGTGAACTGGCTCCATAGAGAGACGGTCAAAATCTCCTGCTATTGCGAATTGGATGCAGGGAACCCAGCCTAAATGAAAACAAGGTGATGACCCCTACTCCCTGTACAGTTTTCTTATGGCTGTGAGTCAGAACTAGAGTTTGTACTTTTTCCTTTCTTATCTGTATGGGCATTCCTTGTAACATAAGCAACAGACTGTATTGACTCTTTTAGGCCTGATTCACACCTATGCATTTTTAGTGCTTTTTGCATTTTGCAGATTTGCTCTACAGAACGTGTTTCATAGGAAACCATGTTAAATGGGCTGTAGTGCAAATATGCAAAATGCAAAAAGCACTAAAAATGCATAGGTGTGAATCCGGCCTAAAGGAGAAGTATGGCCAAAGCTTTTTGGCCATACTTCTCCTGTAGGTCACAGGAGTGGACTTATTTCTGCATTCCTGTGACCCAGATTCAGCCAACAGCTGGCTAAAGTCCACTGTTGGTTGATGTCATAGAGCCCATTCAGACTCGGCAGGGATCCTGACACCCAGATGCCTAACCGGTAGCCGTCTCAGCCTCGCAGCAAGCCACTGATAGCCTGAGCCAGCCACTCTCACCTCCTTCATAGCTCCGAGCTCCAGTGAGTGCTGGAGAGGTAGACACAGAATGGTGACTGACAGTCACCGCTCTGTGTTCAAAGTTGACCTGAGAACTGAATGATCAGCTGTCTTTGATTGCTCAGTTCTTGGTGTAGAATTGGCAGGGGAACAGCTGCAGCTTGGATCAATGCCACAGCCATCTAGGTCAGTGTTTCTCAACTCCAGTCCTCAAGGCGCTGCAACAGGTCATATTTTCAGGATTTCCCTCAGATAAAACAGCTGGTAATTATTAAGGCAGTGAAACTGATCAAATCACCTGTGCAAAATAAGGGAAAGACTGAACACATGACCTGTTGGGGTGCCTTGAGGACTGAAGTTGAGAAACACTGATCTAGGTGAGTATGTGTGTTTATTTTTTTTTAGTATCCCACACTTCTCATTTAATCCATGTACCAAGTGTTACCATGTAGGATCTGTGAAGGTGACAGCAGACATTAGCAGCCACAATCAGTTTTGATTGTAATACTTGTTCATTCTTTAGGAATTTTTGAACTGCCATATCACCTTAAGAAACCTACATGAGATTCTGTATAGCCAGGGGTTTTTTATGCTCACCAGGTGCATCAAAATTGTCGCTCTTCTTTTGTTTATAGCGCAAAAAATAAAAACCGCAGAGGCGATCAAATACCACCAAAAGAAAGCTCTATTTGTGGGGAAAAAAAGGACATCAATTTTTTTTGGGTACAACGTTGCACGACCGCGCAATTGTCGTTTAAAATGCAACAGCGCTGAAAACTAAAAATTGGCCAGGGAAGGAAGGGGGTGAAAATGCCCTGTATTGAACCGGTTAAATATTAACTACACAAAAACAGGTCCCGTAATCAAAACTTTTGAACGAAAAAAAATGGGCTAACTTTACTGTTTTAGTTTTTTTTTTAATTCATTAGTGTATTTTTTCCAAAAAAATTGTGTTTGAAAGATCGCTGCACAAATGCCATGTGACATAACATATTGCAACAGTCACTATTTTATTCTCTTGGGTTTCTGCTAATATATATATATATATATATATATATATATATATATATATATATATATATATGTATATATATAATGTTTGGGGGGGTGCTAAGTAGCAGAAAATACTGGATTTTTACCTGTAAGCAATAAGTGTCAGAAAAGATTTAGTCTTTAAATGGATAAACTGAAAACTCCTACACACTGAGTTTAGTCCATTGATAAGTATAAACATTGTATCTCTTTGGTTCTTTTCTCAGACTTGGCAGGCTGCCCAGATAGGAGAGACACAGGAAGACTTCAGGCAACTTGCACTGACTTCTATTACAGAGTAATTGCAGCACTAAAAAAGGTTTTTCACCTTAATGCATGGAATGCATTAAGGTGAAAAACCATGAGTATTTACAACCCGTTTAATGTTTGTTTTTAGTTCAATATGCTTTAAGTGCTTGGATTTTCTTTACATTTCGGAATAAGTCAAAGGTTGGAGACACTTGGGATGTTTTTAATGTGACTTAAGTTGACAGTACCAAAAGGCCTATGTCGATTGTCGAAAATGACTGTATAGAAGACTGACGTATGCAATGCTCAATTTATCTCCTAGCTGACCAATCAGTAAACATTCATAAAGAATATCTAGCAATGTGTTGGATTACTCTATGTGTTTTTTTGTATTTTTCACTGGAGAACCATTTATGACACCTTATTTAAATGCACAGTTTGGAAGGGTGAAAAGAATTGTGAACTGCTGAAACACTACTACCTTTCGGTAATGGAGAGGAAGAAAAGAAGAGAAAAAGTGGAATGCTGTTATAAATAAATACCACAGGGGATACCTATAAAGCTAAGTTATCTTTCTGTAATGGGTGGTACTAAAGAGGGTAAGTGCCTTTTTGATTTATGGAGAACAGTCACATGTGGGGGCACCTTAATATATATTGTGGAGTGAAGAGAATATCACAGAATGTTTTATAGTCTTTACATGGTGTAATACGCTGAATGTTATATGTAACACAATGTCCCACAAGCTATATTTTAGAATTCATGTGCTACAATGTAGTGGACACTTAAAAAATTATTGTTGAAGTAACATGGATTAAGAGGTAGAGTGCTGTATACATCCATGTTTGTATTATTTCGTGTATTGCAAATAAGGTTAAAAGGGAGAAGCTAAGAAAAAAATAACTGTTTTGTTGCAGGTAGATATCAAGAACTGAAGATGAAAAGCCATTACAACAAATATGTTCTGATAGTAGTATCAATATCAAGCACCTCCACGCTGATTTTTGTATTTAGCAACCAGAGTAGCCCAAAATCCTGGACTGCACTGCTAAGCCAGTATTCCTGGTATGTATCATGGCCTAACCTCTTTCTGCCCCACTAAGGATGTCTATCACCGTGTCAAGCCACTACTAAGATCTAGGCAATAAGGAACAAGGTGAGGCCAGGCTACTGACTTTTACATTTCATTAATATTTGCATTTTGGTACATTTTGATGCAAATAGGATTTTGAATGCTCAGAGAACTGAATGCGAAAATGGACCTGCCTTGCAGTATCCTATAGAAGCCCTCTATGTATTGCTGTGGGCAGTTACTTTTTTGAATTAGGTAAAACTCCAGTTTTGTAAAAAAAAAAAAAAAAAAGAAAAACAATACAAAACAAGCAAAAATAATCTAGTAATTAGATTGTAAAGATTTTTGCAAATGTATCTACTTCTGTTATTACAAATTGTGTTGAATAAATTAGGGGAATTTATTCATTTTTTTTAATGATTTGAATTTGCATGTAGATCAGAACTTTGCAAAATAATGGGATTTAAAGCTACATAGTTACATAGTAGGTGAGGTTGAAAAAAGACACAAGTCCATCAAGTCCAACCTATGTGTGTGATTATGTGTCAGTATTACATTACATATCCCTGTATATTGCGGTCATTCGGGTGATTATCTAATAGTTTCTTGAAGCTATCAATGCTCCCCGCTGAGACCACCGCCTGTGGAAGGGAATTCCACATCCTTGCCGCTCTTACAGTAAAGAACCCTCTACGTAGTTTAAGGTTAAACCTCTTTTCTTCTAATTGTAATGAGTGGCCACGAGTCTTATTAAACTCTCTTCTGCGAAAAAGTTTTATCCCTATTGTGGGGTCACCAGTACAGTATTTGTAAATTGAAATCATATCCCCTCTCAAGCGTCTCTTCTCCAGAGAGAATAAGTTCAGTGCTTGCAACCTTTCCTCATAACCAAGATCCTCCAGACCGTTTATTAGCTTTGTTGCCCTTCTTTGTACTCGCTCCATTTCCAGTACGTCCCTCCTGAGGACTGGTGCCCAGAACTGGACAGCATACTCCAGGTGCGGGCGGACCAGAGTCTTGTAGAGCGGGAGAATTATCGTTTTATCTCTGCAGTTGATCCCCCTTTTAATGCATGCCAATATTCTGTTTGCTTTATTAGCAGCAGCTTGGCATTGCATGCCATTGCTGAGCCTATCATCCACTAGGACCTCCAGGTCCTTTTCTATCCTGGATTCCCCCAGAGGTTCTCCCCCCAGTGTATAGATTGCATTCATATTTTTGCCACCCAAATGCATTATTTTACATTTTTCTACATTGAACCTCATTTGCCATGTAGTCGCCCACCCCATTAATTTGTTCAGGTCTTTTTGCAAGATTTCCACATCCTGCGGAGAAGTTATTGCCCTGCTTAGCTTAGTATCGTCTGCAAATACAGAGATTGAACTGTTTATCCCATCCTCCAGGTCGTTTATGAACAAATTAAATAGGATTGGTCCCAGCACAGAACCCTGGGGAACCCCACTACCCACCCCTGACCATTCTGAGTACTCCCCATTTATCACCACCCTCTGAACACGCCCTTGTAGCCAGTTTTCAATCCATGTACTCACCCTATGGTCCATGCCAACGCACCTTATTTTGTACAGTAAACGTTTATGGGGAACTGTGTCAAATGCTTTTGCAAAATCCAGATACACCACGTCTACGGGCCTTCCTTTATCTAGATGGCAACTCACCTCCTCATAGAAGGTTAATAGATTGGTTTGGCAAGAACGATTCTTCATGAATCCATGCTGATTACTGCTAATGATATCATTCTTATTACTAAAATCTTGTATATAGTCCCTTATCATCCCCTCCAAGAGTTTACATACTATTGATGTTAGGCTAACTGGTCTGTAATTCCCAGGGATGTTTTTTGGGCCCTTTTTAAATATTGGTGCTACATTGGCTTTTCTCCAATCAGCTGGTACCATTCCAGTCAATAGACTGTCTGTAAAAATTAGGAACAACGGTCTGGCAATCACCTGACTGAGTTCCCTAAGTACCCTCGGATGCAAGCCATCTGGTCCCGGTGATTTATTAATGTTAAGTTTCTCAAGTCTAATTTTAATTCCGTCCTCTGTTAACCATGTAGGTGCTTCCTGTGTTGTGTCATGAGGATAAACACTGCAGTTTTGGTTACTGAAGCCCCCCGATTCACTCGTGAAGACTGAGGAGAAGAATAAATTCAATACCTTTGCCATCTCCCCATCCTTTGTAACCAGATGTCCTTCCTCATTCTTTATGGGGCCAATATGGTCTGTCCTCCCTTTTTTACTGTTTACATACTTAAAGAATTTCTTGGGATTTTTTTTGCTCTCCTCCGCTATGTGTCTTTCATGTTCTATCTTAGCCATCCTAATTGCACCCTTACATTTCTTATTGCATTCTTTATAAATTCTGAATGCTGTGGATGATCCCTCAACCTTGTATTTTTTGAAGGCCTTCTCCTTTGCTTTTATATGCATTTTTACATTGGAGTTAAGCCATCCAGGATGTTTGTTCGCTCTTTTAAATTTATTACCCAATGGGATACATTGGCTAATGCCCTTATTTAATATGCTCTTAAAGCAAACCCATCTCTCCTCCGTATTCTTTGTTCCTAATATTTTATCCCAATTTTTGCCTTTTAGCAAGGTTTGTAGTTTAGGGAAGTTGGCTCTTTTGAAATTCAGTGTCTTTGTGTTCCCTTCATGTCTCCTATTTGTGTGATTTATACTGAAACTAATTGACCTGTGATCGCTGTTACCTAAATTGCCCCGTATTTCCACATCTGTTATCAGGTCTGTATTGTTGGTAATCAGTAGATCTAGTAATGTTTTATTTCTAGTTGGTGCGTCTACCATCTGACCCATAAAATTGTCCTGCAAGACACTAAGGAACTGGCGAGCCTTAAATGAATGCGCGGTTCCCTCCGCCCAGTCTATGTCTGGATAATTAAAATCCCCCATTATGATAACACTTCCCATCCTTGCTGCTAATCCAATTTGTGATAGGAGATCCGTCTCCACTTCCTCCCTCAGGTTAGGGGGCCTATAGCATACTCCCAGTATTATTTTCCCCTTAGCTTCATCCCTTTGGAGCTCTACCCATAAAGATTCCACCTCCTCCCTAGCCCCCTCAGTGATGTCATCTCTCACATTCACTTGTACATTATTCTTGATATATAGGCATACCCCTCCCCCTTTTTTACCCTCTCTGTCCTTGCGGTATAGGGTATACCCTTGAATGTTTGCCAGCCAATCATGAGAGCTGTTGAACCAGGTCTCTGAAATTCCCACAAAATCCAAATCCTCCTTGTACAACAGTATCTCTAGTTCACCCATCTTGTCCGCCAGGCTCCTGGCATTGGTGAACATACCACATAGTTTAGACCGGTCGCATATTGTCCTCGTATTGGGTGTTTCAAGATTGCAACTTGGACTTGCTGCTATACTCACCTTGTGTTTTTGTGCTTTGGTTAACCTACCACTAATGCCCCCAATACTACCCTCTGGAATATCTTCCGCGCTGGCTATCACTGTCTCTGGACCCTCCCCCCCATCGCCTAGTTTAAAAACCCCTCTAACTTTTTGGCCATCTTCATTCCCAGCAGATCTGCACCCTCCTCATTTAGGTGCAGTCCGTCCCTTCTATAGTACCGGTTACCGACTGAGAAGTCGGCCCAGTCCTCCAGGAACCCAAACCCCTCCTTACTACACCAGCTCTTCAGCCACTTGTTTACTTCCCTAATCTCCCTCTGCCTCTCTGGTGTGGCTCGATGTACCGGTAGTATTCCTGAGAACACTACCTTGGAGGTCCTTTTCCTCAATTTAGCTCCTAAGTCCCTAAAATCGTTCTTTAGGACACTCCATCTGCCTCTGACTTTGTCATTGGTGCCAACGTGCTGAAAAGCTGAAATCTGGTATTGTAAATAAATCTAATAAACTATTAAATACTCAATAAGTCTTATTCCTTGCTCCAGCAGGACCCAGCGTTCTTCTTTTTTCTGCAATACTCCAGGTTGTGGCCATCCTCATGTGCACTGCAGGACTATTGGCACCGAAGCTCCTTAGGTAAGATAATTCAGTACTTCTACCCCCTTACAAAACTATTGTTCTGGCTTAATCTCCAGTTCCGTTTTGATTAATTTTAATAACCAAAGACGATTATTGTAACTAGGGTTGTCCCGATACCACTTTTTTAGGACCGAGTACAAGTACCGATACTTTTTTTCAAGTACTCGCCGATACCGATTACCGATACTTTTTTTTTAATGTCACGTGACAGTGTTTTTTTTTTTTCATTTTTTTTTTTTTTTTTAACAGTGCTTGCTTTTTTTTGGGGGGGGGGGGAGGGGGTGAACGTTGTATGTGTGTGTTATTTTTTTTTTTTTTTACAATTTTTATTTTTTACAATAATATTTCTTTTATTCTTTATTGTTTTTTTTTTTTTTTTTCATCAGCCCTTTTGGGGGGCTTTGGTGAGATATCAGGGGTCTTAACAGACCTCTGATATCTCCCCCTTGAGACAGAGAAAGAGACAGAGGATAGAGAATCCCCAGTCCCTTTCTCTGCAGCGTCAGCTGCACTGACAATGAATGGAGAGAAGACCGCAGCTTCTCTCCATTCATAAACTGACACATCGTAATCACAGAAGATTACAATGTTTCAGTTATGTGAATGGACAGAGTCAGCTGACTCTGTCCATACACAAAGGAAGGAGGGGGAGGACGGAGGAACTGAAGGGGAGAACGGAGGGAACAGATAAGAGCAGAATGAGGGGACAGCGGAGAGGGACAGATAAGGACAGATAAGAGCAGAACGGAGGGGGACAGCGGAGAGGCACAGAGGAAAGGAGGGGGCACGGAGGAGGATGCAGTGACAGTCAGCTGTGAGCGATCACCGCTGTCTGTCACTAAAGCTGGTGAAAGCCGCTGGGGAGAATCTTGTAACTCCCCCACGCGCCGATCACAGCTGACAGTCAAGGTATCGGGGGGAGGCATCGGGAGCATTTGCCCGAGTACAAGTACTTGGGCAAATGCTCGGTATCGGTGCCGATACCGATACTAGTATCGGTATCGGGACAACCCTAATTGTAACTGTTACAAACTGTTTAATCTAAGGCCCTGAAGAAGAAATGTAGCCACAATTTTAGATCAGACAACAGGAGGTTTGATCTTAAATTGCCTAAAGGTTTTTTTTACTGTTAGAGCAGTGAAGTAGTGGAAATTTCTTCCCCGGGTAGTGGTATTAGATGAACGTGTTGATGATTTCAAAAACCTTTTAGATGTCTTCCTCAGTAAGCAGTATAGAAATTTCTAAAAAACCTCACACACACACACATTGAACTTTATCTTTTTTTACCCGCATCAAATTTATATGTAGCACCCTCCTAGGTAGGTGCTAGAAGAGAGTATAGTTTTTGGGTCTTTCTGCTTACCAGGAAGGGTGCCAGGTAAATATAGATGCTCTCTGCCTACCAGGGAGCAGGGATCCATTGCTGGGGTCTGCTCAGGCTGGGTTCACACTGGAAAATGCAGCGGCTCACAGCAGGGGTCCGGTGTGTCTCCATTCACCCTTTCAGGTCCGATTTCAGCCCAAATTTTGGGCAGAATTCGGACCTGAAATGGACCAAAAGACGCACAGGGCTCCTGTGCAATTCGCACTGAAGCTGCTGCGGAAATGTGTGAACCGGCTCCATAGAGAGCCGGTCACAATCTTCTGCTATGTGAATTGGATGCGGGGAAACCTGCATCCAATTCACAATAGTGTGAACCCAGCCTCATGGTGCTCAGGTTGTCTTAATGTTTCACACTGGTCAAATAGGATGGGACATATTGGACAGTGGGAGTAAACCTGACAAATGAGAGCACAGGCATACTTACAGCCCTGGCCATTGGCAGAGGAAAGTGCCCCAGTGCATGCTGGGTGACTGTATATATGCCCAGGGCACATGTGGTCAGAGTCTTCGGCTAAAGCGTGGGGTCCCGGAGGGAGGGGCGGCTGCCCCTCCCCTGTACAGGCTGCCATGTGGCATCAAGTGGATGACCTGAGGGCCTGAATCTGAGTAAATCTGCAACCCATATGTCCGGCAGAGCTAACTAGAAGGGAGACACACCAGGAAGGATCTGTTTCTGCCTACATTGAGTACGGATCTGTGCCATGGGGCCTGTCCTGTGAGAGCCATCCCTTCTGCTAGTAGAGTCAGTGGATGAGGGTCAGCCAAAGGTGATGCTAGTGAGTGTCCTGAAGATAGAACAGTTTCATCAAGTCTGCTGCCAGAGCAAGCAAAGGACTTATTACTTCCATACAAGTGTTGTATGGCATAGCAAAGAATCTGCTACCACAGTTAACCTGGTGAGGCCAAGTGAGAGTTGTCCTCATCTGTAGGACCCCTTCAACACTGGCATGCTCCGCGATACTGGTAAAGTGCTTTTCGGCCCTTAGGGGGCACTTTTAACCTCTGCTAGTGGCCGAAGAGAGGGTTAAATGCACCCACCTTTGCAGGCGTTCGGCAACGGTGCCCATTCATTTCAATGGGCAGGGACGGTGGAGGAGCGGTGTATTCAACGCTTCTAAACCACAACAAAGATGCTGCTTGCAGGACTTTTTCTAATGTCCTGCAAGCGCACTGCTACCAGCGTGAAAGCACTCAGGCTCTCACACTGGGGCTGCAGGGGAGGCATTTTTCAGGCGCTTTACAGATGCTATTTTTAGCCCTTCAGCAGGGACAGGGAAGCTGGTCAGAGTTGCTGGTCAGAGTTGATGGAAAGATGGATGGAACCAAATACAGGCCAATCTTGGAACAAAACCTGTAATGCCGCGTACACACGACCGGTTTAGCCATCAGAATAAACTCAGAAGGTTTCTCCGACGGAACTCCGACGGAATTCCATTCAAGCGGTCTTTCCTACACACGGTCAATCCAAAGTCCCTCCAAAGTCCGGCCATCCAGAACGTGGTGACGTACAGCACGTACGACGCTACTAGAAAAAGAAAGTTCAGTAGCCAATAGCTTCCGTCTCGTACTTGCTTCAGAGCAAGCGTTGTTTTTGGTCCGTCGGAACAGCATACAGACAAGCGGTTTTCCCAATAGGAAATGGTTCTGTCGGAAATATTTGGAGCATGTTCTATTTCTAGGTCCGTCAGAATTTTCGAAAAAAAAAGTCCGATGAGGCACACACATGATCGGAATAGACGATGAAAAGCTACCGTCGGACTTTTTCTGTCGGACATACCGCTCGTGTGTACGTGGGTTTAGAATGAGAATCTGTGGAAAGACTTGAAAATTGCTGTTCATAGACACTCTCCATCCTATCTGACAGAGCTTGAGCTATTTTGCAATGAAGAATGTGCAGAAATGTCACTCTCTAGATGTGCAAAGCTCGTAGAGACATCCCCAAAAAAGACTTGCAGCTGTATTGCAGCAAAAGTTGGTTCTAAAAGTATGACTCAGGGGGCTGAATACAAATGCACGCCACACTATTTACTAGGGTTGTCCCGATAACACTTTTTTAGGACCGAGTACAAGTACCGATACTTTTTTTCAAGCACTCGCCGATACTTTTTTTAATGTCACGTGACGGTGTTTTTTTTTTTAACAATGCTTTCTTTTTTTTTCTTTTTTTTTAGGGGGGGGGGGGAGGGGGTGAACGGTGTCTGTGTGTTTTTTTTATTTACATTTTTATTATTTTTTACAATAATATTTTTTTTATTATTTATTGCAATATGTGTTTTTTTTTTTTTTTTTTAAATCAGCCCTGTTGGGGGGCTTTGGTGAGATATCAGGGGCCTTAACAGACCCCTGATATCTCCCCCTTAAGACAGAGAAAGAGACAGAGGATAGAGATTCCCCAGTCCCTTTCTCTGCAGCCTCAGCTGCACTGAGAATGAATGGAGAGAAGACAGCGGCTCCTCTCCATTCATAAACTGAGACATCCTAATCACAGGAGGTTACAATGTTTCAGTTATGTGAATGCTGTCCATTCACATAACTGAAACATTCAGCTGACTCTGTTCATTCACAAAGGAAGGAGGATGACATGGAGAGAGACAGCACAATGGAGGGGGACAGCCGAGAGGGACAGCACAATGGAGGGGGACGGAGGAATGGAGGGGGACAGCAGAACAGAGGGGGACAGAGGAAGAGAGAGGGACAGAGGAACGGAGGGGGACAGCAGAACAGAGGGGGACAGAGGAAGAGAAAGGGACAGCAGAACGGAGGGGGACAGAGGAAAGGAGAGGGACAGCAGAACGGAGGGGGACAGAGGAAGAGAGAGGGACAGCGGAATGGAGGGGGCCAGAGGAAGAGAGAGGGACAGCAGAACAGAGGGGGACAGAGGAAGAGAGATGGACAGCAGAACGGATGGGGACAGAGGAAGAGAGAGGGACAGCAGAACGGAGGGGGACAGAGGAAGAGAGAGGGACAGAGGAACGGAGGGGGACAGCAGAACAGAGGGGGACAGAGGAAGAGAGAGGGACAGCAGAACGGAGGGGGACAGAGGAAGAGAGAGGGACAGCAGAAAGGAGGGGGACAGAGGAAGAGAGATGGACAGCGGAACGGAGGGGGCCAGAGGAAGTGAGAGGGACAGCAGAACAGAGGGGACAGAGGAAGAGAGAGGGACAGCAGAACGGAGGGGGACAGAGGAAGAGAGAGGGACAGCAGAACGGAGGGAGACAGCAGAATGAAGAGGGACAGCGGAGGGGGACAGCAGAACGGAGAGGGACAGCGGAGGGGGACAGCGGAGGGGGACAGCGGAACGGAGGGGGCATGGAGGATGCGGTGACAGTCAGCAGTGATCGCGTGTGGGGGAGTTACAAGCACTGATCACCGCTGTATGTCACTAAAGCAGCTGAAAGCTGCGGGGGGAAAAGCTTGTAACTCCCCCACACGCCGATCACTGCTGACTCTCAAGGTATCGGGGGAAGCATCAGGAGCATTTGCCCGAGTACAAGTACTAGTAGTATCGGGACAACCCTACTATTTACATATTTATTTGTAAAAAAATTTTGAAAACCATTTATCATTTTCCTTCCACTTCACAATTATGTGCCACTTTGTGTTGGTCTATCACATAAAATCCCAATAAAATATATTTACATTTTTAGTTGTGACATGACAAAATGTGGAAAATTTCAATGGGTATAAATACTTTTTCAAGGCACTTTATATAAATGACCATCATACGTGTTTTCAACAATGCGGTTTATGCAAAGCAGATCCTTCAGCAGATCAGCTGTGTGACCCAAATCAGGTATTATAAAATGCAAATATATAAAACAGGTAACAGCATAATACGTCTGTAATCCTCCCATTTCTTAATGGTTCACCTGGACTTCATCTTAAAATAGTTAGATTAAAGAAATGTGGAGGTCAACCTTGGGTTAACTAAAACTCTAGTGGTTACTAGTCTGTCCAGGTTTCCTTTCAAGCATTGGGTGGCATAATAGGAGGTGTACTGAAACAAATACACAAGCTAATTTGTTTTACTATCACTAAACCTAAGGGCTTGTTCACACTTGCCTACATTTCTAACGCAACTATAGCATTTGCATGGCATTAGTATGGGCGTCAGACTGGCATCAATGAGCTTTAGTATGGGCATTAGACAGGCATTTTATAAGCATTAATGAGGAGTTAAAAATGGGCAGATTTAAAGCGCTTGACGAGCGTTAAAACTGCTCCACAAATGTCTATTTCATTACAGTCAATGAACGAATCTTAACTCCCCACAAACGCTCCGCAAATGCCTGCCAGAGCATTTGCAAGGCATTACCATAGCCTTGAATGGGAGGCGTTGAAAGGCTTCAAACACCTCCTGACTAGGGATGAGCTTTCTGTTCGGGTTGATTGGGCGAACATCGGCTGTTCGCCTGTTCGTCAAAAACTGAACATTATGGGCCGTTCGCGCCAAATTCGAGCAGTGCCTAACGTCCCATAAAGCACTGCACTCCCGCAGTGCATTGCTGTATGATGATTGGCCAGAGCATGCACCATGACCTGAATGTTTTGGCTAATCACAGCGCCCTCAGCTAAGAGAGCCATAATTGGCCAAAGGCAGGGTGCCTTTTGCCAATCATGGCTCAGGGGCACTAAGTCCACGCCCCACACTATATAAGGCCGCCTGCACGTTGGCCTCGTGTAGTGTGTTGTTGCCGGCGTGGACGGAGAGACCGGAGAGAGAGTGTCATTTAGATTGAGCAGGCAGGCAGGTTATTCAGTTAGCTGCAGTGTATTTAATATATTATATATACAGTCAGTCTCGGTATATATATATATATATATATATATATATATATATATATATATATATATATATATACACACACACACATATATATATATATATATATATATATATATATATATATATATATATATATATATATATATATATATATATCCACTGTATCCAGTTTAGCTAGATCTGACTGCAGTCCATTCCTGGTGTACTGTTTCTAATATACTTCAGACAGGCAGGTGATTCAGTTAGCTGCAGTTCATTTTATATATATATATATATATATATATATATATATATATATATATATATATATATATATATATATATATATATATATACATATCCACTGTATCCAGTTTAGCTAGATCTGACTGCAGGTGATTTAGTTAGCTGCAGTGTATGTAATATATATATATATATATATATATATATATATATATATCGTATTAATCGGCGTATAACACGCGCCGACGTATAACACGCACCCCAAGTTTAGGAGGGCATTTTAAGGAAAAAAACTTTTAGGAGGGAAGTTTAAGGAAAAAAAACTTACATTTAAATGCCCATTAATGCAGCCTCATCAGTGTTCATCTGTAGCCTTGTCCATCATTGCAGAATGATCAGTGTCCATTTGCAGCTTGCCCAGTGCCGTTTTCAGCCTTGCCCATTGTCATAAGCAGCTTTGCCCTTAGTCATATGTAGCCTTGCCCAGTGCAGTCTTGCCCAGTGCAGCCTTGCCCAGTGCAGCCTTGCCCAGTGCAGTCTTGCCCAATGCAGTCTTGCCCAGTGCAGTGTGCCGTTTGCGCCATTTAAATCTGCCGCTCGTCAAGCCGCCCCGCCTCCCTGCTGAGGATGAGAAGCGAGCGCTTCCAAAAAAGACAGAGCCGAGTATACTGTGTACTCGGCTCGGCTCTGGTCACAGTCCCGCCCAGTCCTGCCATTGGACGGAGTGTTATGTCCATCAAAGGAGTTGGGCGGGACTGTGAGCGGCGCCGAGCCGAGTACACAGTATACTCGGCTCGGTCTTTTTCGGAAACGCTCGCTTCTCATCCTCAGCAGGGAGGCGGGGCGGCGTGACGGCGTGACTGCGAGTGGAGCCGAGTACTCGGCTCGGTCTTTTTCATCGGTGCTCGTTTTTTTCCGTCGGCGCTCGGTTTTTTTCGTGGCACTCGCTGTTTTTTGGCACACAGAGAGTGGGGATCGGCGTATAACACGCACCCACGGTTTTCCCCTGATTTTAAGGGGAAAAAAGTGCATGTTATACGCCGATAAATACGGTATATATATATATATATATATATATATATATATATATATATACAGATAGTCTTGTGTTTATACATATATAGCCACTGCATACAGTTTAGCTATATCTCAGTGCAGGCCGTTCCTGGTGTACTGTTTCTAATATACTTCAGGCGGTGTACACAGTACCGTGCACCCCTAGTGCAGTTGCTACTACTTTTCTGGTGGTGTACACAGTACACAATACATACAATGCACCCATAGTTGCTATTAGACTTCTGGTGGTGTACACAATACCGTGCACCCATAGTGCAGTTGCTACTACTTTTCTGGTGGTGTACACAATACAGTACACCCATAGTAGTTATTACACTTCTGTCAGTGTACACAGTACTGTGCACCCATAGTGCAGTTGCTACTACTTTTCTGGTGGTGTATACAGTACACAATACACACAGTGCACCCATAGTTGCTATTAGACTTCTGGTGGTGTACACAATACCGTGCACCCATAGTGCAGTTGCTACTACTTTTCTGGTGGTGTACACAGTGCACAATACATTGTAGTGTGGTGTTGCAAAACAAAATCCCCATCATGTCCGGAAGGCCACCAAGGAGAGGCAGACGCTCACAGGCCACTAAAAGAGGGCAAGCAGGCTCTGTGTCTACAGTCCACAGTGCTGGTCATGGACATGGTGCATCTTCTGCAGGTGGCTGTGGGGCATGCTTGTCCTTTTTTTCTGCAGCTGGGACAAGGGCCGAAAAATTGGGCCTTTGGTGGTGGTGCCACAACACTGCAACCCCTCACAGATACTCTTGTTGGGCGCAGGAATGGGCCCTGCTGTGAAATATTAGATCAGAAATTGTAATTACATGCCCCTGTTAAACAGGGACAGAAAAATTGGGCCTTAGGTAGTGGTGGTGGTGCCCTAAACCAAAAATATTGTTGGAAGCTAGCATCATCAAGATTGAGGAGGAATAGGATAGTCACTCAGCATTCTTCAAGGGATCCACATCCATAGAAAAATCAATCAGTTACATCAGCATCAGGTGCTTGATAGCTGCTGCTGATCCAAGACTGATTCATTTTTATGAATGTGAGCCTATCAAGGGAGTCTGTGGACAGGCGCACTCTATGATCCATTACAGAAAAGGAATTGTCCTCCATGAGGGGTTTTCTAGGCAGCAAAAGGTAATGAAGGATGTATCAAAAAAGTGTCGTATTGAGACTCTTTATTTATAACAAAGTATCAAAAATTCAGCTTTAGACATGAGACAGGACATGAGCTGTGATACACAGATGATAAAAACAAACTCACTGACATAATAGTATATAATAATAATACATCATGATCAAACACCATAAAAGACCTGGTTTGTCACAACCTTTCCTGCCTAAAGCTGGTGTGGCGTCAACAACCTCTGAGCCTGCCCCTGCAGAGCTGACAGAATCTCTGCCCCAGTGTGGCTACTGTCCCCTAAGCAGTGGTTTAACCTTAAACTACGTAGAGGGTTCTTTACTGTGAGAGCGGCAAGCATGTGGAATTCCCTTCCACAGGCGGTGGTCTCAGCGGGGGGCATCGATAGTTTCAAGAAACAATTAGATAAGCACCTGAATGACCACAACATATATACAGTAGGCAAAAAAGTATTTAGTCAGCCACCAATTGTGCAAGTTCTCCCACTTAAAAAGATGAGAGAGGCCTGTAATTGTCATCATAGGTATACCTCAACTATGAGAGACAAAATGTGGAAACAAATTCAGACAATCACATTGTCTGATTTTTGAAAGAATTTATTTGCAAATTATGGTGGAAAATAAGTATTAGGTCACCTACAAACAATCAAGATTTCTGGCTCTCACCGACCTGTATCTTCCTCTTTAACCACTTGACCACTGGGCACTTAAACCCCCTTAATAACCAGACCAATTTTCAGCTTTTGGTGCTCTCACATTTTGAATGACAATTACTCAGTCATGCAACACTGTATCTATATGAATTTTTTGTCCTTTTTTTCACACAAATAGAGCTTTCTTTTGGTGGTATTTAATCACCGCTGGGTTCTTTATTTTTTGCGCTATAAAAGAAAAAAGACCGAAAAATCTGTAAAAAAATTAATTTTTCTTCGTTTCTGTTATAAAATTTTGAAAATTAGTAATTTTTCTTCATATATTTTGGCCAAAATTTATACTGCCACATATCTTTGGTAAAAATAACCCAAATTAGTGTATATTATTTGGTCTTTGTGAAAGTTATAGCGTCCACAAGCTATGGTGCCAATATCTGAAAATTGATCACACCTGAAGTACTGACGGCCTATCTCATTTCTTGAGACCCTAACATGCCAGAAAAGTACAAATACCCCCCAAATTACCCCTTTTTGGAAAGAAGACATTCCAAGGTATTTAGAAAGATGCATGGTGAGTTTTTTGAAGTTGTCATTTTTTCCCACAATTCTTTGCAAAATCAAGTTTTTTTTTTTCTTTTTTTTTTTTTTCACAAAATTGTCATATTAGCAGGTTATTTCTCACACACAGCATATGCATACCACAAATTACACCCCAAAACACATTCTGCTATTACTCCTGAGTATGGCGATACCACATGTGTGAGACTTTTACACAGCGTGGCCACATACAGAGGCCCAACATGCAGGGGAGCACCTTCAGGCATTCTGGAGCACCCATGCCAATTCTGACATTTCTCTCCTACATGTAAAAATCATAATTTATTTGCTAGAAAATTACATAGAACCCCAAAACATTATATATGTTTTTTTAGCAAAGACCCTAGAGAATACAATAGCGGTCATTGCAACTTTTTATCTTGCACGATATTTGCGCAGCAATTTTTCGAACGCGTTTTTTTTGGAAAAAAAAATGTTTTTTGCTTTAAAAAAAAACAAAACAGTAAGGTTAGCCCAATGTTTTTGCATAATATGAAAGATGAAGTTACGCCGAGTAAATAGATACCTAACATGTCACCTTTCAAAATTGCACACGCTTGTGGAATGACGCCAAACTTCGCCACTTAAAAATCCCCATAGGCGACGCTTTAAAATTTTTTACTGGTTACAAATTTTGAGTTACAGAGGAGGTCTAGGGCCAAAATTATTGCTCTCGCTCTACCGATCACAGCGATACCTCACATGTGTGGTTTGAACACCGTTTTCATATGTGGGCGGGACTTACGTATGCGTTTGCTTCTGCATGCGAGCACACGGACAGGGGCGCTTTAAAAATTTTTTTTTTTTTTTTTATTGTTCATTTTACTTTATTTATTTTAGTTTGACACTTTTTTCCCAAAAAAATTTTTTTTGATCACTTTTATTCCTATTACAAGGAATGTAAACATCCCTTGTAATAGGAATATGGCATGACAGGTCCTCTTTACAGTGAGATATGGGGTCAATAAGACCCCACATCTCACCTCTAGGCTGTGCCTGAAATTAAAAAAAAAAAAAAAAAAAGATCCTGGCATCGATCGTAGCGGTGAGTCGGTAGAAGCACCGGAGGGCGGCGGGAGGGGGGGACGTCCCCTCTCGCCTCCCGTAAGAACGATCAAGCAGTGTAACAGCCGCTATGATTGTTCTTATGGTGTAGGGAATCGCCGGCTGAAAAAGATGATATCTGAATGATGCCTGTAGCTGCAACCATCATTCAGATATCCCCGCACAAAGTCAAGGACGTCGTATGACGGAAGGCCAGAAGTGGTTAAAACGCTTTTTTTTTTTAACACAAAGTTGTCCATTTATACAATATTTATAACACATAGCATGTACATATCAAAAATGACACCCCAAAATAGATTCTCCTACTCCTCCTGAGTACGGCGATACCAAATGTGTGAGACTTCCACAGCCTGGCCACATACAGAGGCAGAGTATGGCTGAGCATGGCTGGGTATGGCTGAGCATGGCCGAGTATGGCTGAGCATGGCTGGGTATTGCAGAGTATCGCCGAGTATGACTGGGTATGGCAGAGTATGGCTGAGCATGGCTGAGCATGGCCGGGTATGGCTGAGCATGGCCGAGTATGACTGGGTATCGCCGAGTATGACTGGGTATGGCAGAGTATGACTGGGTATCACCGAGTATTGCAGAGTATGGCTGGGTATTGCGGGGTATTGCAGAGTATTGCAGGTTATGGCAGAGTATTGCAGATTTTTGCGGGGTATTGCAGAGCATGGCTGGGTATGGCAGAGTATGGCTGGGTATCACTGAGTATTGCAGAGTATGGCTGGGTATGGCTGGGTATCATTGAGTTTTGCAGAGTATGGCTGGGTATCACTGAGTATTGCAGAGTATGGCTGGGTATCACTGAGTATTGCAGAGTATGGCTGGGTATCACTGAGTATGGCTGGGTATCGCGGGGTATGGCAGAGTATTGCGGGATATTGCAGGGTATGGCAGTGTATTGCGGGGTATTTCAGGGTATTGCAGGGTATGGCAGAGTATTGCGGGGTATTGCGGGGTATGGCAGAGTATTGCGGGGTATTCCAGGGTATGGCAGAGTATTGCGGGGTATTCCAGGGTATGGCAGAGTATTGCGGGGTATTCCAGGGTATGGCAGAGTATTGCGGGGTATTCCAGGGTATGACAGAGTATTGCGGAGTATGGCGGGGTATTGCGGAGTATGGCGGGATATTGCAGGGTATGGCAGAGTATTGCGGAGTATGGCGGGGTATCACTGAGTATGGCGGGGTATTGCAGGGTATGGCAGAGTATTGCAGGGTATTGCAGGGTATGGCAGAGTATTGCAGGGTATTGCAGGGTATGACAGAGTATTGCGGAGTATGGCGGGGTATTGCAGGGTATGGCAGAGTATTGCAGGGGTATTGCAGGGTATGGCAGAGTATTGCAGGGGTATTGTGGGGCATACCAGAGTACTGTGGGGCATTGCAGAGGGCATTGCAGGGCATGCATAGTAGTGGGGATGGCTGAGCATGGATGGATGGATGGCTGGATGTCTCTGTGCAGCGCTGTGGGCACTACACATGCAGCCCACAACGCTACAGCCATCCATCCATCTCCCTCTCCGCTCACAGCGTACCGATCGGTACACAGAGGGGAGGAGAGGAACCGGCGTCATCAGATGACGCCGGTTTGTTTACATGTGATCGCTCCGTCATTTGACGGAGCGATCACATGGTAAACGGCCGCGATCAGCGGCCATTTACCGGGATCTGTGATGCGCCGGGTCCTCTGGACCCGGCGGTCACGGATGCTCTCGAGTGCGCGCCCTAGGGGGCGCGCGAGAGCAGAATTCTGGGAGGACGTCCCTGGACGTCCTCCCAGAGTTAAACAACCGCCCTGTAGCCGTCATTTGGCTATGGGCCGGTTGTTAAGCGGTTAAGAGGCTCCTCTGTCCTCCACTCATTACCTGTATTAATGGCACCTGTTTGAACTTGTTATCAGTATAAAAGACACCTGTCCACAACTTCAAATAGTCACACTCCAAACTCCACTATGGTGAAGACCAAAGAGCTGTCGAAGGACACCAGAAACAAAATTGTAGACCTGCACCAGGCTGGGAAGACTGAATCTGAAATAGGCAAGCAGCTTGGTGTGAATAAATCAACTGTGGAAGCAATTATTAGAAAATGGAAGACATGCAAGACCACTGATAATATGCGCAAGATCTCACCCCGTGGGGTCAAAATGATCACAAGAACGGTGAGCAAAAATCCCAGAACCACACGGGGGGACCTAGTGAATGACCTGCTGGGACCAACGTAACAAAGGCTACCATCAGTAACACACTAAGCCGCCAGGGACTCAGATCCTGCAGTGCCAGACATGTCCCCCTGCTTAAGCCAGTACATGTCTGGGCCCATCTGAGGTTTGCTAGAGAGCATTTGGATGATCCAGAAGAGGAATGGGAGAATGTCATATGGTCAGATGAAACCAAAGTAGTACTGTTTGGTAGAAACACAATTCGTCGTGTTTGGAGGAGAGAGAATGCTGAGTTGCAACCAAAGAACACCATACCTACTGTGAAGCATGGGGGTGGCAACATCATGCTTTGAGGCTGTTTCTCTGCAAAGGGAACAGGACGACTGATCCGTGTACATGAAAGAATGAATGGGGCCATGTATCGTGAGATTTTGAGTGCAAACCTCCTCCCATCAGCTAGGGCATTGAAGATGAAACGTAGCTGGGTCTTTCAGCATGACATTGATCCCAAACACACTGCCTGGGCAACGAAGGAGTGGCTTCGTAAGAAGCATTTCAAGGTCCTGGAGTGGCCTAGTCAGTCTCCAGATATCAACCCCATAGAAAACCTTTGGAAGGAGTTGAAAGTCCGTGTTGCCCAGCGACAGCCCCAAAACATCACTGTTCTAGAGGAGATCTGCATGGAGGAATGGGCCAACATACCAGCAACAGTGTGTGACAACCTTGTGAAGACTTACAGAAAACATTTGACCGCTGTCTGTCAAGTTCTCACGTACCTGACTGATGAGCCCGATAGTGCAGAGGAAGGCCTCCCTTACGTATCTGACTCACGGCCCCTGGTAGAGCAGACAGGTGGCACAGGTGTGCAGAATGGTATGTGTGCCTGGCAGGATCAACAGCAGATGGGTCAGATGGCTCAGCGGACAGGTGAGCAGACTGAATGGATCAGCAGACAGGTGAGCAGACTGGATGGATCAGCAGACAGGTAAGCAGACTGGATAGATCAGCAGACAGGTGAGCAGACTGGATGGATCAGCAGACAGGTAAACAAACCGGGACTGAAGCTGGATAGCTGCAGTAGGTAAGTATAGCAGACTGGAGGAGAGTCTTGGAACGTCAGACAGGCCGGGTCGATAATCAGGCTGGCAACAGAGGTACAAGAGGAGCAGGCAGAAGGAACCGTCAAACAAGCCAAGGGTCAGATGCAGGCAGATAACAGGAACAGTCTCAAAACAAGCCGGGTCAAACAGGAGCAGATATCAGATCTTCAGAAAACACATACACAGACCTGCAGATCAGACAGCAAGGACACAGTGCTGCTGAGGTGTTTAAATAAGGCAGCCTGTTGCCAATCACTGAAATTAGCCTGGACTAAGTTAACCCTTAGGTGGCAGATCCATGACATTGCCCCCTCCTAAAGGGCAGCCTCCGGATGCCCAATTGGGCCAACTTCACATCATGGGATCTCTTGAAGGATTGCATTAGTTCTTTAGCATGAATATTGCTTTCAGGCTCCCAAGAGTTATTTTCCAGCCCATACCCCTTCTATTTAATTAGATACTGAACCTGATTGTACCTCCTTCTACAATCCAAGATTGCCTCCACCTCAAATTCCTCCTCTGCATTGACTATTACAGGCTCCGGTGGACCAGTACTTCGTTCAGGGAAGGGATTCAGAACAGCAGGTTTCAAAAGATTCACATGGAAGACGGGGTTAACTTTAAGTGAATCGGGTAATTCCAGCTCATAAGCTACGTCATTGATCTTTCTCTTTACAGGGAAGGGGCCCACAAACTTAGGGCTCAATTTTCTTGAGGGGCAAGCCATTTTCAAGTTCACTGTAGACAACCATACCTGGTTGCTGGGTTCCAGAATTAGTTCTCCTAGTTTTTTCCTGTCAAAGATCTTTTTATTGTACTCTTGTGTTTTGGTCATGGTCTCTTGTAATAGTTTGTTGTTTTTAGAGAAGAAATCTATAGTTTCAGAGACTGCAGGGATTGAGCATTCAGGTATGGTACTAGGCAGGAAGGACGGGTGAAAGCCGTAATTAGCAAAAAATTGAGTTTGATGGCAGAATGGGAAGAGTTATTATAAGCGAACTCGGCAATGGGGAGTAAAGCGACCCAGTCATCTTGTGAGAACGAGGAAAAGCAACAGAGGTACTGCTCCAGGGTCTGATTGGTTCTTTCCGTTTGCCCGTTCGTCTGAGGGTGGTATGCGGAGGAGAAGGCCAATTCGATCTCAAGTGACCACCACGAAGATGGTAGAAAAACCCTCTGCCGGAGGGAGTTCCACAAGGAAGTCCATTGAGATCATTTTCCAGGGTCTCTCTGGAATGGGCAATGGCTTCAGTAAACCCCAGGCTTTTACCTTGCTGTTCTTGCTTCGGGAGCAAGTAGTACAAGACTCCACATAACTCTTACAGTCATCTACCACCTGAGGCCACCAGAACGTGCGTTGTACCAGTTCGGCCGTCTTCAGGGCACCGAAGTGCCCAGCCAGCTTGTGGTCATGACAGAGCTCCAATACTGCCACCCTTAAGTCCTTAGGTACAACAATTTTACCTTCATGCCACAGTAGGCCATCCTGTGCCTGTAAGCTGGTTTCAGAAGATGAAGCAACCTCAGCAGAAGCCTGTTTGATTCGTGATAGCAGATTCTCCTGTAGTATGAGAAAGTTTACTGAGGGAAGGATGGTGTCTGGAAGTGTGGACCTCTCAGAGTTGTTGAACATACGTGAGAGTGCATCTGGTTTTGTATTCTTCGACCCTGGCCTGTACGTTATATGGAATGAGAATCTAGAGAAAAAAAGTGCCCACCTTGCCTGCCGTGGTTTTAATCTCTTTGCTGTTCTCAGATATTCTAAATTCTTGTGGTCCATATAGACCAGAATGGGATGTGCTGCACCTTCAAGTAAGTAACGCCATTCTTCTAATGCGGCCTTGATGGCCAAAAGCTCGCGGTCTCCCACATCATAATTTCTTTCCGCTGTAGATAATTTGCGGGAAAAAAAAGCAACTGGGTAGAGTAGGGCTTTAGCTCCTTGCCCTTGAGACAGCACAGCCCCTACTGCAACTTCCGAGGCATCAACTTCAAGAACAAACGATAAGGCAGGGTCAGGGTGCTTCAAGATGGAGGCTGAAGTGAACAGTTTTTTGAGGGCTTCAAATGGCGATTGCGCTTTGGGAGACCAGAGGAATCGGGTTCCTTGCTTAGTTAGTTCGGTAATGGGGGCAATAATAGCAGAGAACCCCCTAATAAACTTCTGGTAGAAGTTGGCAAACCCAATGAAGCGCTGAACCCCCTTCTTGTCCACAGGAGCTGGCCAATCTAAGATGGCAGTGACTTTCTGGGGGTCCATCTTGATGACTTCAACAGAGATTATCAGACCTAAGAACTGGATACACTGAAGTTCAAATTCGCACTTCTCCGGTTTGGCGTAGAGGCCATGCTCCTGGAGTCGGGTTAGCACATTTTGGACATGCCTACGGTGGTCATCTACTGTGGAGGAGAAAATCAGGATGTCACCCAGGTACACAATGATGTACAAGTCCAGATAGTCACGAAAAATGTCATTGACAAAGTGCTGAAAGGTGGCTGGCGCGTTGCATAACCCAAAAGGCATGACTAGGTATTCAAAGACCCCGAATCTGGTACAAAAAGCCATCTTCCACTCATCTCTTTCTCGAATACGGATTAGGTTGTATGCTCCCCGGAAATACAGTTTAGTGAAGATGACTGCGGTTCCCAGTCTTTGAAACAGTTCGGGCACAAGAGGCGGTGGGTAATGGTTTTTGACAGTAATCTTGTTCAATTCTCGGTAGTCTACGCAGGGGTGTAGTGAATGGTCCTTCTTTTTAACAAAGAAGATGCCTGCGCCAGCCAGAGGAGTAGATGGGCAAATAAATCCTTTTTAAGGTTGTCATCAATATAGTCCTTCAGCGTGCCCAACTCAAGCTCTGTTAAAAGGGAAAATCCTTCCGAAGGGGACCTCAGCCCCTGGTAACAGTTCAATAGGGCAGTCGTAGGATCTATGGGCAAGAAGGGTCTCTGCACCCTTCTTACTGAACACGTCCAGAAAATCGTGGTATGCCACTGGCATTGATTGACGTAATTCAGGATCTGTGTCCAGGCAGAAGGGTTGACTGAGGCCTCTTGCAGGCAATGTTGCTGGCAATAACTTGAAGGAAATTTGATTTCTCCAGTGGCCCAGTTGATGTGGGGATTATGGGCCTGCAGCCAGGGCATACTTAAGATGATGGGGAACAGAGGTGATGAAATGGCATCCAGGCGTAAAAACTCTTGGTGATGGGAAGCAATGATAGCTAGCAAAGGGACAGTCTCCTGTGTGACCGGACCAGATTTAATGACAGAGCCATCAGCAAGATGTACGGCTAGTCCCCGGGTCTTTGGTTGAAGTGGAATGAGGTGTTTGGCTGCAAACATCAAGTCTATGAAACAGCTGCAGGCTCCGGAATCAATTATGATGGATACCTGGATACTCTTTCCTGGGAGCTGTAACATGATGGGGAGAGCAAAGTGAGAGGCTTGGTTAGGTAAGACAGGAACATGCATTGAAGAGATTGAAAGGCACTTACGCATCTTAGCAGGACAAGACCTCACATAATGCCCGGGTCCCCACAGTACATACATAGGTTATTGATTCACCTGCGCTGTCGTTCCTCCATGGTGAGAGAGGGACGAAGCAAACCCAACTGCATGGGCTCGGAGGAATCCGGAGCCGGAGCAACTGGAGCGAAAGCAGTCTGGCTGGAGAAACTGAGAACTTTAGGTAGCATCCAAGTTGGCCGATATTGACCTATGGATCTTTCGGAGCAACGTTCCCTTAGGCGTTGGTCAATCTGAATTGACAAAATAATAAGTTCGTCCAGAGATTGGGGTATCCCTACATGTGCCAGTTCATCCTTTAGAGGATAAGATAATCCCATCCGAAATTGTTAACGAAGGGCTGCATCGTTCCAATTGGTATCAGAACTCCAACGCCTGAACTCGGCCACGTAGTCCTCTGCCGCTCTGCAGCCTTGCTGAAGTGCATGTAATGCGGCCTCAGCAGTGGCAGTTGTGACATAGCGACAAAGAATGTGGTGAGGTTGTTTAATGATTCGGCCTTTTGTTCCAGAAGGCAATGTGCCCAGGCTTGGGGTTCACCGGTCAACAGGGAGATAATGAAGCCCACTTTAGTTGCTTCCAGAGAAAAGGTGCGGGGTTGTAGGGCAAAACAGAGTTCACAAGCATTACGAAAGGCTCTGTATTTACTACGTTCACTCACAAATCTTTCGGCGTGGGTACCCTTGGTTCTGGTGGTAACATCACTACTGAAGGTGCGGATGAGGTACCGGCTGTGGTAGCGCTTTGAGGGTTGGCGGGAGATGACAGAATTTAAACTCGTTCTTCCAGCCGAGTTATCCCTCTTGTAGATCTTTAACAGCTTGTGTCAAACCCGCCAGGTGTCGGCACAGTTCTTCCATGGGGGAGGTTCCTCACTCAGGCTCAGACATGGCTGCCTGATACTGTCAAGTTCTCACGTACCTGACTGATGAGCCCGATAGTGCAGAGGAAGGCCTCCCTTACGTATCTGACTCGCGGCCCCTGGTAGAGCAGACAGGTGACTCGGGAGTGCAGAATGGTATCAGTGCCTGGCAGGATCAACAGCAGATGGGTCAGATGGCCGGCACAGCAGACAGGACGAGCAGGCTGGATGGATCAGCAGACAGGTGAGCAGACTGGATGGATCAGCAGACAGGTGAGCAGACTGGATGGATCTGCAGACAGGTGAGCAGACTGGATGGATCAGCAGACAGGTGAGCAGACTGGATGGATCAGCAGACAGGTGAGCAGACTGGATAGATCAGCAGACAGGTAAGCAAACCGGGAGTGAAGCTGGATGGCTGCAGTAGGTAAGTATAGCAGACTGGAGGAGAGTCTTGGAACGTCAGGCAGGCCGGGTCGATAATCAGGCTGGCAACAGAGGTACAAGTGGAGCAGGCAGAAGGAATCGTCAAACAAGCCAAGGGTCAGATGCAGGCGGATAACAGGACCAGTCTCAAAACAAGCCGGGTCAAACAGGAGCAGATATCAGATCTCAGGAAACACATACACAGAGCTGCAGATCAGACAGCAAGGACACAGTGCTGCTGAGGTGTTTAAATAAGGCAGCCTGTTGCCAATCACTGAAATCAGCCTGGACTAAGTTAACCCTTAGGTGGCAGATCCATGACACTGTCATTGCCAACAAAGGATATATAACAAAGTATTGAGATGAACTTTTGATATTGACCAAATACTTATTTTCCACCATAATTTGCAAATAAATTCTTTCAAAAATCAGACAATGTGATCGTCTGGATTTGTTTCCACATTTTGTCTCTCATAGTTGAGGTATACCTATGATGACAATTACAGGCCTCTCTCATCTTTTTAAGTGGGAGAACTTGCACAATTGGTGGCTGACTAAATACTTTTTTGCCCCACTGTACAATGTAATGCTGACATATAATCACACACATAGGCTGGACTTGATGGACTTGTGTCTTTTTTCAACCTCACCTACTATGTAACTATGTAACTCATGCACCGTATGGCATCTTTTTTGCCTGAGTGCTTGCGTAGCCCATTGAATGCTTACAGCACCGCTGGTTCAGCAAACTAATCTGCAGATGAGGACATAGAGAAAGAAGAAGAGGAGGGGGTGGAGGAGAGAGCTATGGCAGAATCACCACTAGCATTTTGGAGCCGTGGTGGCGGAACAAGCTCCAACAATACTGAACCCTGTCCTGCATCCTTCCCAGCTGCCAGCAGAGTTACCCAGTGTGCCGTGAAGGAAAGGTAACATCCCTGCCCATGCCTGCTAGACCATGAGTCTGCGGTAATATACACCTTACTGCTGTCCGCCCTGTCCAACAAGACAAAAACATTGCCTTCCACATGCCTGTAGAGAGCTGGAATGGCCTTTCATGAAAAGAAATGGCGTTTTGGAACCTGTAACTGAGATACAGCACATTCCACAAATTCACGAAAGGGGGCAGAGTCTACCAGCTGAAAAGGCAGTAGTTGCAGTGCTAGCAATTTGGCCAAGCTGGCATTTAAGCTAGCATTCACACTGTGAGCATGTGGCTGGCTGGGACCAAATCTCTTTTTACGGTTTAACAACTGGGGTAGGTAGATTGGCTGCAAGTACTTGGGACACCTATTGCTATACCATCATTCCTCTCAGTGCAGGTTTTCGAGAGGACTGGAGTAGGGTTGGAGATCCCAGATGAGGAGCAAGGAGAAGTCCGCCTTTTTCTTTGATGTGGGTCTACGGACTTGTTGCCTTATGAGTTTATGTGAAATCTACATTAATAGCTGTAAAATATTGGAAATATGAATATATTTAATTTATATTTAATTATTTATATTTTAATATTTTATATTTAATTTATATTTAATGTATTTATATTTAATGAATATATTTAATTTAGCTTTTATCTATGTAGGGAGTAACATATTATCTTCACAGAAATCTCTGGTAGACCAGACAAGTCAGTGACTAGGCTTGTGTATACAAACAATGGGATCCAAACCTCATTGTTTTACACATACTCACTTCAAAGGATCCCATGCTGGGATATGCAATGAAGGGAGGCCAACCCATAATCAATACTTAACTTCCTGGGAAAATTCAAGTTAAGCTCCTGCTCAGAATAGTCACAAGGATTTGCATTAAAGGGGGCTGACTTATGCAAAGTATAGGAATTGGAGATGTAGCCAGTCCTTAACCAGGAATAGGGAAGCTCACCACTTAGAGCCACGCTATGCCAACCAATGAAGCATCAGCATGTAATGATATACACAGACTAGACGGGAGGGAAACACACACTTTTATGAGAGAGCAACCATCAGAATGAAAACTTGGTGCAAAGGGTAATTATGGGAAAGGTCTGCATTTTACTTACTTTACTTATTTTAAATTAATATTTTCTTCCTTGGTGTAGACTATAGATAGATGGTTGTATATTAGATAGACTTTCAACTACTCACCAATAAATGTTGTTATTGTGTTAAAGCTTTCACCCATGGTCAAAGAACTCTCATTTAACCCAAATCATACCTGAGAGATATTAAATCTCAAATATAGTATACGGGAAAAAAACTGCATGGGAGGTCGTCATATGTCTGGTCAAGCATGTGGTGCCAAGCGGCTGCTGTTGTGGCCACGCTTGATCCGCTTCAGACATAGGTTGCAAACAGCAATGGTGCGATCTGCTGCACACGTGTCCAAAAAGGCCCACACCAAGCAACTTTTCAAAATCAGCGGGGAGTCAGCAGCGCCCTGCACCTGCAGAGCTCTGCGGTGTGATGCAGTAGGGTGGCTGCCCTTAAGCTGCCCCCTAGAGGACATCCTGCTTTGTTGGAGTTGTGCCTCCTTCTCCTCCTCTATTCTATCAGGCACCCAAGTAGAGTCAGGGACCTCATCATCCCCGCCCTCCTCGTCACTGGAGCAAACTTGGCACTATGCTGCAGCTGGGGGAACATGACTGCAAGTTTCTTGTCCTTCTTGGGCACCCCCTCTTTCTAGGCTCACGTTACTCCCTTCCTCAACCCGGGAACTAACATCGGAGCCTTCAAATCACTGCGCATCCTCCAGCAGCATGTACTCGACACTGTGGTCAAATAGTTCGGGGGACTCCTCCGTGCATGATGGTGGGGCTACCGAAGGAGTGACTGTGGACAAGGAGCTGGTGGAATAGGCTGCTTTGGCAGTTGCATAGGAAGGAAAACTACTCTGAGCCTGGGTGACAGAGGATGAGGAGGATGAGGACGGCTTTGTTATCCACTCCACCAACTCTTCTGCATGTTCTGGCTCAATAACATGGCCAGCAGCAGAAAAAAGGACAAGTGTGCCCCATGGCCACAGGCAGAGGATGCACCATGTCCATGACCAGCACTGTTGACTGTAGACACACAGAACCTGCTTGCCCTCTTTTAGTGGCCTGTGAGCGTCTGCCTCTCCTTGGTGGCCTTCTGGACATGATGTATATTTTGTTTTGCAACACCGCACTACACTGTATTGTGTACTGTGTACACCACCAGAAAAGTAGTAGCAACTGCACTACGGCTGCACAGAATTATAATTACAATTGTTGATCTTTGATCTAATATTTCACAGCAGGGCCTGTTCCTGTGCTCAACAAGAGTGTCTGTGAGGCTTTACAGTGTTGTGCCACCACCACCACCGCCTAAGGCCCAATTTTTCTGCCCCTGTTTAACAGGGGCACGTAATTACAAATCTTGATATAATATTTCACAGCAGGGCCCGTTCCAGGGCCCACCATGAGTAACTGTGAGGGCTTACAGTGTTCTGGTACTACCAACACCTAAGGCCCAATTTTCCGCAGAGTGTATAGGGCAGGCTGTATAGTATATACAGGCAGTCCCCTATTTTCAAACATCAGACTTACAAACGACTCCTACTTACAAACGGAGGGGGACAACAGGAGGTGAGAGGAAATCTACCCCTAAGAAGGGAAATTTTCTCCTGTAAGAGTTAATATGGGAAAAAAGTGTCTCCACTGATGCTTTATCACCAATCCTTGTTTCCCTAATAACCCAAAATGTTCTAAATCCAATTGTCATTGGGACAGAAAGTGAGGTGAAATCTTATGAACAGGGGCACAGACACCAAAAAAAATGTTACAGGGGTGATAATCCTGCCCTATATTATCCAAAAAGCTTAAAACTAGATTTTTGGGCTGGAGCTACACTTAAAAAATGTACCTTTTCCAAATTACAAACAGATTCAACTTAACAACAAACCTACAGTCCCTATCTTTTTTGTAACCCAGGGACCGTCTGTATACTGCTGTTCAGAGTATATAGGGCCTGGGGGCCCCACGCCTTTTTTATTTATTTGGGTGCGGGGTTCCCCTTAATATGGGGGGGGGGCAACATTACATTAGAGGCACAAGCAGTTTTAAATGACTTTTTTTCCTTTAGAAATGTCATTTTGTGCAGTGACTGTTCTAAACATGGGAAAAATGCGCCACTTTACAGGCATACTATAGACACTTCCCAGGCATGATATTTAAAGGAATATTACACTTTTATTGTTTCACTTTAAGCATCATTAAAATCACTGCTCCTGAAAAAACGGCCGTTTTTAAAACTTTTTTTTGCATTGGTACATGTCCCCTGGGGCAGGACCCAGGTCCCCAAACACCTTTTATGACAATAACTTGCAGATTAGCCTTTAAAATTAGCACTTTTGATTTTCACATTTGAGTCCCATAGACTTTAATGGGGTTTGCGTGTTCACACAAATTTTTGGTCTGTTCTCATGTTCTGCTGCGAACCGAACCGGGGGGTGTTCAGCTCATCCCTACTCCTGACTCGACATGAGGCTTCAATTTAGTGTGAACAGCACTATGTGCTGAGTATTGTATCTTGGGCATATGCGTTTGAGGGTCCTTTTTAACGTCTCTCAAACGCCTGCTCTTAATGCCAGTGTGAACTCAGCCTAACAAGAATAAACAGTCTCTATTAAAAAAAAACAATTTAGCTGTAGTTTTTTTATTTTTTATTTTTTTTGAAGAATGTCAAAAGCTAACATTGGTTCGGTAGCGTATATTCATTTTTTGAAAGAAAAATTCCTTGCAGCTAGTGGAATATCATAAAAAAACCTTAGAACTGGTAAAGGCACTACTACCCCATGTTGCTAGTTTGGGAACAAATGATGGAACAGAAGGTGTTCTGGAAGTTTATGAATGACACTTTCAAATCAATAAACTGGTCCCAGGAACCAGAAATTCAATTGAAAAAAAAAGATGCTATGTGTTATAATTATTTTGAGGTTATAGGGAGAGTAATGTAATATGGGAAGGCAATAAGTTATTTTTCCCGATGTATTAAATAGTGTGTCTCTAGGACTTGTGTACTATAATATTGGCACTTCTGGGTGCCTGGCGATTTTTTTCCCTCCTAGCTTGGGGTTAACCCAGCTATTGAGACCTTTTATATATGGTATAATCTGCCAGACCAAGGATTTTTAAATGTTTTTTTGGATTTGAATGTGTTTGACAAAGAGATTAGCTTTACCCCTGGGTCTAAGAATGGGTTAAATATTGTATGCGCAGATTTCATAGAGAGTTCAACTTTATTCCAATATTTAAAAGCTTTATACCTGTACGTTTATTTTCTGCTTGAGGGCTTAATTTTTTTATGTACAGTATCCTCTTTTCAAAAAACACATTTTTTGCAGCACATTTAACAATTATTTGTTTTTAAATATTTTGGCGGTAAAACAAATGGAAGCTAAAACATTCTGTCTTTATCCCTCTACCAGCACACAAAGGATTTCTTTATTTCACAAAAGGAATAGCTCACAAAATGGCAATAACTGGTGACAGTTTAGGGTGGTCCCCACCCTTTCTCAGTTGGAAATTTATACATAGTGACACATGTAATGTCTTTAAACGAAGCAAGAACTACTTCATATTGATACCAAGGCAACAAAAACATATATACATAATTTACACTTCAGTAAGCCGAGTCCTTTTTCATTTTATTTTGCACTTAAGAGACAGTCCTCCTTTCCTTTTTAACCACCTCAATACAGGGCACTTTCACCCCCTTCCTGCCCAAGCCATTTTTCAGTTTTCAGCGCTGTCGCACTTTGAATGACAATTGCGCGGTCATGTTACACTGCACCCTAATGAAATTTTTATCATTTTTTCCCCACAAATAGAGCTTTCTTTTGGTGGTATTTGATCACCTCTGCGGTTTTTATTTATTGCGCTATAAACAAAAGAAGAGGGACAATTTTGAAAAAACACAATATTTTTTACTTTTTGCTATAATAAATATCCAATTTTTTTTTTTTTTTTAACACATTTTTTCCTCAGTTTAGGCCGATACGTATTCTTCTACATATTTTTGGTAAAAAAAAATTGCGCTAAGCGTATATTGATTGGTTTGCGCAAAAGTTATAGCGTCTACAAAATAGGGGATAGATTTATAGCATTTTTATTATTTATTTATTTTTTACTAGTAATGGCGGCGATCTGCAATTTTTATTGTGACTGCGATATTGCGGCGGACATATCGGACACTTTTGACACATTTTTGGGACCATTCACATTTATACAGCGATCAATGCTATAAAATTGCATTGATTACTGTGTAAATGTGACTGGCAGGGAAGGGGTTAACACTAGGGGGCGCTCGAGGGGTTAATGTATTACCTAAGGAGGTGATTCTAACTGTGGGGGGAGGGGACTGACTGGGGGAGGTGACCGATCGCTGTCCCTATGTACAAGGGACACGCCATCGGTCTCCTCTCCTCTCTGACAGGACGTGGATCTGTGTTTACATGCACAGATCCACGCTCCTGCTCTGTTACCCGGCAATCGCGGGTGCCCGGCGGACATCGCGGCCGCCGGGCATGCGCACCGGGTCCCGAGCGACGCAGCGGGCACGCGCGCCCCCTAGTGGCTCGGAAGGCGAGGACGTCATATGACGTCCTCCCAGAACAATAGAAGCCTCGTCCAGCCGTCATATGACGGTGGGCGGTGGCTTAGCGGTTAAAGTTACATGGATTCATAATACAGGCTCTTAGGAATACAACCTCCCCTCATTCTCAGGTCACAGAATTTCATTTCAGCTAACTTCATGCTTTAGTTAAAGTGTTAATAAACCCACAACAGTAAAATCAGTCTGTATATGCAGTAAAGCATACTTGTTATACTCATTGTGGAACCTAAGGGGTTAATCCTCTGCATTGTGTAAAAAAGCTGATCCTGTCTTCTCTGATTCTCCCCTTCATCCACAGTCCCTGATCCATCTCCCGATATCACAGAACCTTGGGGGCACTCTGCACATGCCCAGTTTGGTGTGTATTGCTAGATATTTTTTTTTCTTGTGGAGGATGTATATGATCAGCACAGGGCCAATCAGCATTGTCCAGACAGCCTCATAGGACAATCAGAGGAGAATGAAACTCCTACAAGCATTAACCAAACACTGATAGAAGTCATAAGACTGCTTTATACTGCTGATGCAAAAATTGGGGAAAGGGGAGGGGGAAACATTGGGACATGAGGCCATGGTCTGGAAAGGTCATGTGCCTCCATCTCTAACTATAAGAACATATTAAAATAGGAGGCAAGAGGGTGGGACTTTGAGCGAGGCACGTGGTTGAAATGAATACAATGGTGGAAATTGAAAATGTATTGTTCCGTAAATAACATGGTTACAAACATAATTCCCATATATATACAAATAGAAATACACACTAATCGTAGCGTCAATTCCTAAAACAGCGGTAACTGGTAATAACATGATTAGGAATGGGTAACATGATAGAGTTACAGAGTCCACCATATGTCAAATTGAGTACAAGAATATTACAAGGTAACATCTGCATTGCCTATGACCTTACTGATCTCTTTCACATGATGTGATAATAGGATTATATAGACATTAAAATCTGTTGAAGCTGTAGTACAATGGTGCACGGCAGTTGTTAGCTCAACGTGTTTCATGGTTTGGTGCCGCTCATCAAGAAAAACGACATAAATAGCCTTGTATTAATAAAGGGGAAGAATGAAAAGAGGAATTGACGCTACGATTAGTGCGTATTTCTATTTGTATATATATAGGAATTATGTTTGTAACCATGTTATTTACGGAGCAATAAATGTTCAATTTCCACCATTGTATTCATTTCAACCACTTGCCTCGCTCAAAGTACAACCCTCTTACTCCCAATTTTAATATATATACTGCTGATGTTTATATTTAATAAAATAATTGCATTTCCATGTGCTGTGTACAGATATGGTGAATGCAGGGTCTTGGGTTTAGTAACACTTTAATCGCTTCCCGGCCGGCTGCCGCAGTTATACCGCCGCAGGATTTGTCCCCTGCGCAAGCCATCGTAGCTGTACGTCGGCTCTTTAAGACACTTTTGCTGGCACACGCCCGCAGCGTATCCCCGGAGCTGATGCGCGTGCCCGGCGGGTAGCAACTGAAATGTGTAGGCACACTTGATGATGTCCCTTCAATCATAACAAAATAATTGACAATGTTCCATTCTTTCCCTGTAACCCACCAGGATTGCTTCCATAAACACTAAAACCAATGAAAGGTGAACAGACGCAGTGCTTTAAATGTTCATATGCAGACTATGACCACACTTGTCCAACTTTAAGTATTGTGCAGAGTTGAGCTTGATTTATATGATCTGTATGTGATATTCTAAAAGAAAACATGCTTCATTAATTGTGACATTTAACTCCATAACTGACAGCATATTAAATTAATAATCATGCTAGTCAGGGCTGGCCCAAGATAGTGTGTTGCCTGGGTCCAAGAATAAAATAAAAGGCCCCCACGTCCATTATTTTATATCATGACAATTAAAGCTAAAATTAAAAGTATCAGGAAGTAAGATTTACATGCAAGAGTGGTGGTGGTGGGGGGTTCTGTCCAATGCAGCTGTGGTGGTAAGGGGTGTTCAGAAAGAGGCGGTGGTGGTGGGGGGTTCAGTCCGAGGCAGCGGTGGGGGGTTCAGTCAGAGGGAGCGGTGGTGGGGAGGTTCAGTCAGAGGCAGCAGTGATGGTGGTGGTGGGCGGGTTCAGACAGAGGCAGCAGTGATGGTGGTGGGGGGTCCAGTCAGAGGCTGATGTGGTGGTGGGGAGGAGGGGTTCGATCAGAGTCAGCGGTGGTGGGGGGGGTTCAGTCAGAGGCAGCAGTGATGGGGAGGGGGGTTCAGTCCGAGGCAGAGGTGGTAGTGGGGGGTTCAGTCAGAGGCAGCAGTGGTGGGGAGGTTCAGTCAGAGGCAGTAGTGGTGGTGGTGGTGGTGGGGCTCAGACAGAAGCAGCAGTGATGGTGGTGGGGGGTTCAGTCAGAGGCAGTGGTGATGGGGAGGGGGGTTCAGTCAAAAGGAGATATGGTGGTAGTGGTGGGGGTCCAGTCAGAGGCCGATGTGGTGGTGGGGAGGGGGGGTTCAGTCAGAGTCAGCGGTGGTGGGAGGGGTTCAGTCAGAGGCAGCAGTGATGGGGAGGGTGGTTCAGTCAGAGGCAGTGGTTGTAGTTGGGGGGTTCAGTCAGAGGCAGCGGTGTGGGGGGGTTCAGTCAGAGGCAGCGGTGATAGGGAGGGGGTGTTCAGTCAGAGGCAGCGGTGGTAGTGGGGGGGGGGTTCAGTCAGGGGCCGCGGTGGTAGTGGGGGGGTTTCAGACAGAGGCAGCGGTGGTGGAGGTTCAGGTAAGACAGAGGCAGCGGTGATGGGGGGGGTTCAGTCAGAGGCAGTGGTGGTGGGGCGGGGGGTTCAGTCAGAGGCAGTGGTAGTGGGGAGTGGGAGTTTAGTCAGAGGCAGCAGTGGTGGTGGTTCAGATAGTGGCAGCGGTGGTGGTGGGGGGTTCAGACAGAGGTAGCGGTGGTGGGAGGGGGGGTTCAGACAGAGGCAGATATGGTGGTGGGGAGGGGAGGTTTAGTCAGAGGCATTGGTGGTGGGGATGGGATCATAGGGCTGGCACCTACTTGCTTACACTGTCAGTCGTGCCTCCAGCGATGCCTTTTCAGACGTGGAGTCTCTGCTCACAGCAGAAAGCTCCTTCCTCTTCATGCTGTTGGCTGTCAGCTGACTTTCTCCTGTAGTTTCTGCCTCTTGTCCCGACTTGGCATTTGCCTGCAGCAATGGGGGGAGCCGCGGAGAGGATGGGCGGGCACTCCATGTGAGTATGGCAGCAAGTGCTTTGCCCAGGGCTGGACTAGGACAAACATTTGGCCCTGGACTTCATTCAGATTCATCCACTTTACTACAAACACCTGGTGTTGGCGCTCCAGTCATCCATAACAATGGTTGTTATGGTTTCAGGATGATTGAATAGCATTATTTCTATTATTACATTGTAATATAAAATGAAATTGTTCAACTCACCATAATGCAGAATCAGTGGGAGCCCTGAGCGAGTCACTTGCCACTGTCTCCTGCCACCAGATGCAGCTTGTCACTTGCCACGTCACTTGTCAGCAGATGCGTGTCACTTGCCACGTCACTTGTCAGCGGATACAGTGTGTCACTTGCCACGTTACCTGCCACCGGGTCAAATGGGGCCCCGTCAGGTACGCTGTACGGGGCCCCATGATTTCTAACAGCAGCCCTGATGCCCACTGTAGTGGTTGTCATGTCGTGGAGCAAGAAGGGACTCTGTGGACAGGGGAGGAAAGAGAGATGCACAGCGCCCGCTCTGCTGCTTATTTCACGGGGACCGATCGGGCCAATAGATGCAGAGTACCGGTGTGTGTACTCCTACTTCCTGGTGATGGTGGAATGCACAATGGGGTGGACGTGAAGTGACTGACCTCAGGTGATAAGGCCTGTACACACGATACGAAAATCGTATGGAAAAATTTGTACGACGAACTGTCTGATGATTATCGGATCGTTAGTCCGGTGCTTTCGTCAGCCGATTTAGCATTTCCTTCAGACAAAAGCTGGATGTGCAGACTATAAAATTTTTGTCGGATGTGAACTCAATGTCTGATTTTTGTTTCATTAGTATTGTTTTCGTACGAAAAAAATTGTAAGCAAAACTACGCATGCTCAGAAACGAAAGAATACATACAAAACTATTCAACACATTAAGTCACTTCTGATGTTGTATTCTGTCGTACTAAAATTTTCATATTGTTAGTAACCTCTTCACTTTCGACATGAGACTAGCATGCCACATTCGGTCGTCCGAAAATCGAAGCATGTGTATGAGGCTTTACACTGAGATGAAAGAAGTCCTCCTACATAAGTTGTACCTGTCAATTTGCTGTCGTCTCTTCTCTACATCCTGAGATCTGAGTTCTCAGGAGTGGATGAGTAATCTGTGACTGCTAGAACACACTACACTATATGTGCCGTTTTTTTTTTCATATATGCACGGCGGAGCACATGGAGATGCAGCCAGCTGAGGTCTAGGAGCCACACGCATCTAGGAGCCATATTGGGTGGATGAGACTGGTTCATCACTACACCTATAGAAGGATTTATGTTCCAAAAGCCTGTTTGAGCTGTATTTATTTACAGATCCACTTGCAAGCTGAGCAAGCTTTTTAGCTGGTGGTAGAGCACCTGTTAGGTGGTAGAGCACATGGTTTACAAGGGTGAAGAGCCCTCAACGCTTGCACCTTTTTCTTTTATGGTTTTGATATGAACTGTGGACTACTTGGAAGCTTTTTTCAGAGAAGCACATCATTTTTAATGTTGGAGGGCCCTTGTCGACCGCCTTCCGCAGATATACTGCGGCAAAGCAGCTCAGCTACGCAAATCGACATACCTGTATGTCGGTCCGTGCATGAGATAGTGTGGGCGCATGCTCGCCGCCCGCTGCACTCCTAGGGAGCATGCATGTGGGTGTGACGGACAGAGAAGTAGAATGGGGTTCTGCCTACGTAAACAAGGTGGACCCCCATTTTGACAGGGGACAACATTGGGATCGCCTGTTCCTAGTAATCAGAATCAGCGATCTCTGTGTTGTCCCCCACACAAATAGAACAAACCCAGGGAACACAGTTAACCCCTTGATTCCCCCCTTGTGTTAACCCCTTCCCTGCCAGTATAATTTATACATTGATCAGTGCATTTTTTTAGCACTGATCAATGTATTGGTGTCACTGGTCCCCACAATGTCGCAGTCCCGCTAAAAATCACAGATCGCCTCCATTACCAGTAAAAACAATAAAAAAAAAAAAATTAAAAGTCCCTAAATCTATCCTCTATTTTGTAGACGCTCTAACTTTTGCACAAACCAATCAATATACGCTTACTGGGATTTTTTTTACCAAAAATATGTAGCAGAATACATATTGGCCTAAATTGATGAAGAAATTTGATTTTTAAAATTTTTTGTTTGGATGTGTATTATAGCAGAATGTAAAAAATGTTTTGTTTTTTTTCAAAATTGACGCTTTTTTTTGTTTATAGCGCAAAAAATAAAAACTGCAGAGGTGATCGAATACCACCAAAAGAAAGCTCTATTTGTGGGGAAAAAACAACATCAATTTTGTTTGGGTACAGCGTCGCATGCCTGCGCAATTGTCAGTTAAATCAACACAGTGCCGTATAGCAAAAAATGGCCTGATTATTAAGGTGGTAAATCCTTCCGGGGCTGAAGTGGTTAACATTGATGCTTGGTGTTTGTTTGTCTGGACAATAGCACAAAGTTTATGAATGAGTGGAACTTTTCAATTCACGATAGTTTTTTATGTTTAAAAATATTTTATGTACCAATAAGCATATAAGGTGTTGGTGTTAAATGTATTTGGTTTTGATATGAAATAATATGTTTAAGCACTTATGATTATATTCATGTAGCACCCTGGAGTTTAGGCAGGGTTGCTCCTCATAAATTTACTTCCCAGGAATAATTATCCTGGTTGATTGTTAGAGATTTATTGATTTCCCCCTAAGTTTGGCCTTGTTGATCTTTTCTCTTCTAACACTAGGTGGCCGGGTACTTGGTGGTACGATACGAGAAGGGCAATGCAATGTCAGGTTATGGGTATATGGGGTATCTCGGCCAATGGGCAAGTTTTTTTTTTAATCCCTTGGCCTGCTGGGAGAGCCTATATATTCGGGTGGACTCAGCTGATCTGTTCTGTGCCACCTGGACTTCTGTCTGGGTGGACGTGTATTGTACTGCCCGGGCTGCTAGGCCGGAGTTTGGGCCTATCCCGGGCACATCTGGCTGCTAGGCTGTCTGAGGGCCTATCCAGAAGCAGGAGAGCAGCGCAGGGTTGGAACTGCGACTTGCAGTCCAATCAAAAGTGACAGTTCTGCCAGCCGGAGAACCTGTCGTGGTCGGAGGTAGAAGGGAAGCTGTCGCCACTAAGGGACCAACCACCTTGTTACCAGGGACCACAGTGCGTAACTGAAGCAAGTACTGGAGCAGCATTCTCACTAACCGGGGATGGTGAAGAATCAGGAAACTTCAGTGGGCATCAAGCCAGGGACCCAGCCAGTGCAGGGGACGCTTGCAGAGCAGCCTTGTGTGTCAAGCTATGGCCTGAGCAGGCCAGTGTAGTGAAGCTTCAGAGATATCTTGAGTGCCAAGCTAGGGACCCAGCAGAGAGGCGGGGTTGTTGCTTGAGGAAGATACTACCGTGAAGATTGGAGGAGCTCAAGGGATTCAGTGTCAGTAAATCAGTGGGTCTAGTGCAGTGGCGGCTGGTGTTCAAAATTGTTTGGGGGCGTAAACAAAATTCTGAGAAAAAAACATCAATTGCAGCCTCACTGTGCCATCAAACGCAGCCACTGTGCCCATCTAACGCAGCCACTGTGCCCATCAAACGCAGCCACTGTGCCCATCAAATGCAGCCACTGTGCCCAGCAATTGCAGCCACTGTGCCCATCAAAAGCAGCCACTGTGCCCATCAATCGCAGCCATTGTGCCATCAATGCATGAATCTATCCTTTCTACAATGAGGGGGTGGCTAGAGAGAGGGGGCGGTGCCCATGGCGCCCTTAATGGACGCACCGCCACTGATCTAGTGAGAGACCGGGAGCTCAGTGAGCTGAAGAACTACAAGGAGTGATTGTAGTGGATGTGAAAGAAACTGTTACGCTTTGTGTTAGGAACTGTTAAAGACTGTTGCCATAGGAGACAGCATTCCTGCACATGCAGATGTGGCGTCTTGCTGGATGCCTTTCCCTGTGTGGCTGTACTCCTGTTGAAGTCTCGGAGTCTGCCAATTGAACTTGCAACTACTTAAGGGTGTCCTGGCCCTAACCTTCTTTCCCCCAAAAAGTTTTTTAAAAGAAATAAAATCTCTTTTGCATTCAAGAAGTGTCTGGTGCCCAATAACTTAAACCACCTTGCACCCACTATGCCTCACAACCCACCATATACAGAAGAATGTCAGCTATCTCCGGCTCTGGAGGTTCTCATTAGACCGAAGGAGGCCTGGGACATTGCTACTTTCACATAGTACCAGAGGATGGTCTTATAAATAGGACATCCAGTTCGAACAGTGCAAATACACACTTCACTTTCTACTAATGTACATTTACTTTCCTATCGTCTCCTTAGGTCATGCATTAGGGAATATACTGCAAACTGTGTTACAATGTACTTAGGGTTTCCTTCAAGTCAAAGACATAGACAAGGAAACAAACATTTATCATTTAAAATTTTTACAGTGGGTGTCTTTTTTATGAGTTCTGTTTCCCTTCTTGTGCCCCCATACAGTGCTTTCTTTAGCAGTAATGTTCCATCCCCATTGTAGTAAAAGAACTTCCCCCACCCCATTAGATATTTTTATGGTGACTCACTAGCTGTTCTTTTCCTGCAGCTTCCAGATTGGCTGCTCACTGCTAATCATGAACACTTGGTAGCAAGATTCTTTATTTCCCAGCTGAGTATGCAACACATCATATAAAATAAGCTATGTCTTTTAAGAAGATTTTTTTAGTTGTTTTAATATAGGGAATGTTATTCTTACATAGCAGAAAAGTGTGTGAATGTTTCAACCACTGCTATACACTATTACATGGCCTGTACACTGACAATTCTGCCTTGTTTTTGTGACTCTTAAGACCACAGAGTTGGTAATGCTACATTAAAAATATGTTTATTATAGGTATGAAACATTTCACTAAATCCCCCTTATGGAATATACAGTCGCAATAAAAAGTATGTGAACCCTTTTGGAAAGATATGGATTTCTGCACAAATTGGTCATAAAATGTGATCTGATGTTCATCTAATGCCGCGTACACACGAGCGGACTTTACGGCAGACTTTGTCCGGCGTACTTTTCTACAGACTTTACGACAGACTTTCCGAATGAACGGACTTGCCTACACACAATCAACCAAAGTCCGACGGATTCATACGTGATGACATACGACCGGACTAAAACAAGGAAGTTCATAGCCAGTAGCCAATAGCTGCCCTAGCGTTGGTTTTTGTCCGTCGGACTAGCATACAGACAAGTGGACTTTTCGAACGGACTTGAGTTCGTCGGACAGATTTGAAACATGTTTCAAATCTAAGTCCGTCAAACTTTTGAGAAAACAAAGTCCGCTGGAGCCCACACATGATTGAACTGTCCGACGAAATCCGGTACGCCGGACCAAGTATGCCATAAAGTCCGATCGTGTGTACGTGGTATAAGTCACAATAGACAATCACAGTCTGCTTAAACTAATAACACACAAAGAATTAAATGTTACCATGTTTTTATTGAACACACCATGTAAACATTCACAGTGCAGGTGGAAAAAGTATGTGAACCCTTGGATTTAATAACTGGTTGAACCTCCTTTGGCAGCAATAACTTCAACCAAACGTTTCCTGTAGTTGCAGATCAGACGTGCACAACGGTCGGAAGTAATTCTTGACTATTCCTCTTTACAGAACTGTTTCAGTTCAGCAATATTCTTGGGATGTCTGGTGTGAATCGCTTTCTTGAGGTAATGCCACAGCATCTCAATCGGGTTGAGGTCAGGACTCTGACTGGGCCACTCCAGAAGGTGTATTTTCTTCTGTTTAAGCCATGCTGTTGTTGATTTACTTCTATGCTTTGGGTCATTGTCCTGTTACAACACCCATCTTCTGTTGAGCTTCAGCTGGTGGACAGATGGCCTTAAGTTCTCCTGCAAAACATTTTGATAAACTTGGAAATTCATTTTTCCTTCGATGATAGTAATCTGTCCAGGCCTTGACGCAGCAAAGCAGCCCCAAACCATGATGCCCCCACCACCATACTTCACAGTTGGAATGAGGTTTTGATGTTGGTGTGCTGTGCCTCTTTTTCTCCACACATAGTGTTGTGTGTTTCTTCCAAACAACTCAACTTTGGTTTCATCTGTTCACAGAATATTTTGCCAGTACTGCTGTGGAACATCCAGGTGCTCTTGTGCAAACTGTAAACATGCAGCAATGTTTTTTTTGGACAGCAGTGGCTTCCTCTGTGGTATCCTCCCATGAAATCCATTCTTGTTTAGTGTTTTACGTATCGTAGATTCGCTAACAGGGATGTTAGCATATGTCAGAGACTTTTGTAAGTCTTTAGCTGACACTCTAGGATTCTTCTGCACCTCACTGAGCAGTCTGCGCTGTGCTCTTGCACTCATCTTTACAGGACGCCCACTCCTAGAGAGAGTAGGAGCAGTGCTGAACTTTCTCCATTTATAGACAATTTGTCTTACCGTGGACTGATGAACAGCAAGGCTTTTGGAGATACTTTTATAACCCTTTCCAGCTTTATGCAAGTCAACAATTCTTAATCGTAGGTCTTCTGAGAGCTCTTTTGTGCGAGGCATCATTCACATCAGGCAATGCTTCTTGTGAAAAGCAAACCCAGAACTGGTGTGTGTTTTTTATAGGGCAGGACAGCTGTAACCAACACCTCCAATTTCATCTCATTGATTGGACTCCAGTTGACACCTCACTCCAATTAGCTCTTGGAGATCTCATTAGTCTAGGGGTTCACATACTTTTTCCACCTGCACTGTGAATGTTTACATGGTGTGTTCAATAAAAACATGGTAACATTTAATTCTTTGTGTGTTATTAGTTTAAGCAGACTGTGATTGTCTATTGTTGTGACTTAGATGAAGATCAGATCACATTTTATGACCAATTTGTGCAGAAATCCATATCATTCCAAAAGGGTTCACATACTTTTTATTGCAGCTGTATGTATATAAAGCTCTCCAGAAGACGAAGAATTATTGAATAATATTATTACATTGCAGGACTGTGTGCCCTTACCCACTCTGTTTAAAGATGTTATATAGCCTTTAATAATTATCCACCCTCTCATACCTACGTTGTTGGGTTTCAAAAGTGTCTAATTCAAAGTGATTGTAAAGCTTTTTTTTTTTAATAACAAACATGTTATACTTACATGCTCTGTGCAAGGATTTTGCACACAGTGGCACCGATCCTCCTTTTCTGGGGTCTCCACACAGCGCTCTTGGCTCCTCTTCTCGAATGCCCCCACAGAGAGCAGTTTATCTTGGGGGCACTCGTGCGGGCGCACTACCGAGTCCTGCTGCTGCGTCCATTGACACAAACAGCAGGACTAGGCCCTGCCCCCCACCTCCCGTTGCACTGAAGTTTGATTGACCGCAGCGGGAACCAATGACTGCGCTGCTATCAATCTATGCAATCAGGATACAAGACACCAGCTAGAGCTGGTGTGCTCGTCCCCGGGGAAAAGAAAACCGGATTTGGGTGAGAGAAAAAGGGGAAAATGGGCGGCTGCAGCACTACAGAAGGTTTTCCACCCCAATGCATAGAATGCATTAAGGTGAAAAAACACAATCTCAGAAGACTTTCAGTTAATGTATGTGATAAATGTACTTTTCAGGAAGTGTGGTGCACACCTTCAAATTCACCTGATGCTTGGATCATCATACCTTTTAGCATTTGGGGGTCAAACAGCACCCACACCAAATAATGCAACAATCCGCCCATGGAGTTAAAAAAAAAAAACTTCAAAACACCCTCCAAGTTAGGTACTAGGAAAATTTAGTTTTTGGCTTACTTTGCATCACAGGGGAGTATGATTGTCAGCTTTTGTCTGTTGTGGCTTCAGAGGCTGTGGGATTGATTGTTTTCCCCTAGCTCTGTTGAGAAACTTCCAGAGTCTGAGGTGGGGAGAGTCAAATCATCTTGAATATTTACTGCTCTCTGCCCAGTCCCTGAGGGAGTGTGTTCAGTAGGTGGTCAGGGAAGGGGGTAAATAGGCTGAAGCCTGGGCAAAGAGTTAGTGTGTGTCTGGTCTGACCTCCAGGAGGATGGACTGCTGATGCTTTAGGGGGCTGCCAGGACTGGCTGCTGGACTACTCAATGCTATAGAGAGGACGCCCCAAAACTGGAACTCTTCTTTGGGTTTGTGAGTAGAGCTTCAATACTGAGCTGCAGTATCCATGGTCTCCAGCTGTTGGATAGTAAATACAGATTTCCCCTTGGGAATGGGACTTTTTAGGCACAGATTGAGGAACGATATTTAAAAAAACAAAAAAAACAAATTCAATTAAATACTATAAATTTATTTATAGTATCAAAAAAAGTATAAAAACATATATATACAGGGCTTTTTTTTCAGCAGGAACTAGGGGGAACTCAGTTCCACCACCTCTGGGTCAGGTCTTCTGCTCCCTGCTCACCATATCACCTGGTAACACAGAAGTCCAGCTTCTTTGTTTACAAGTGATAGCTTATCTCCCAGTAGCTCCCACAGGTCAGATCTCCTGCGCAGATCCCACCTCTGTGGTCTCCATTTTTTCCCTGGTGACCAGTTGTTGTTGCTCCTACTGCATGATCTCCCTTGTAAGTGACTGTAGTATAGTATAGTATGCTGGGAGGTACTACAGCCGGATGGGTGCTTCAGCTTAATATTGCAACAAACATAAGGCACGTGGGAGATGGTAGAGCTTTTAAGGAGGGGGAAAAGATGGGGGCAGTGGAGGGATGGGTTGTTTGCAGAGGGAAGAGCTACTATTTGATGCCATTTGGCAGGTATGTGTGTGTGGCAGGCATGGTTGAGTTCCTGCACCTATTTTCTGAGAAAAAAAGCCCTGTATATGTGTGTGTATGTGTATATATATATATATATATATATATATATATATAAAATCATGTACAAAGAATTATAAAAACATGGAATGTTAAATCATGCATACACCATCAGATGCACATAATGAGTGAAAAACCTCCATAATGTAAACATCCATAATATCAACACAAAATACTAATTGCATTCGTAATTCCTACGCATTACGTAGTACATTAGACTTCTTCAGGGATAGTCCAATATGCAGTTATAGTGATAATAGTAATCTAAAAATATGCATTATACAACCATTAGATATTGAGAAGACACAGTAGTGCAAGATGGAACAGCATCCAATTACCGCTTACATACTCACATGTCTAATGATGGTATATGGCCCAGGTTAATATGGCAGAGGTGACCAGAGTGGCCAAGAGACGCAATATAGGAGAGGGATTGCAGGGGGGTCTTGTTCCTGGAGAAATGGACGCAAAGCCACAAAATGCAAAGTGGGACCACAGCAGCGTTCCTAAGGGGGAGGAGACAATAATTAAGGTAAGGAGTATGAAAAAATACTTGAAACCCCAGGCGCTCACATATGAACCCGCACACACACAAATTCTACATGTGCGCACGTGTATACACACGTGGCTGCAATTAGTGGCCAATGCTGTCTAAAAATGCATACGGAGTTCATAAAGGGGTTACCTTCAGAGTCACTATAATGGCTGCACTATATGCAGAGTGTGTTGATATAAGTTTAGATGTCCAATAGGATTTACCATTAATTCCATATAAAGGAAGAAAAGCCTGAGGTAAAAAAAGCTGATCTATGGCCACAAAATTGCCATAAGCTGCTCCACGTAATGCATGGGAGGGGCTTATGGCAATTTGTGGCCATAAATAGGAGGTGAAATTTCATCTCCTCTTATGGCGATCGATCATAGGAGCAGCCCACATCAAACCTTTTTGAATCTGCATAGGTAAGCGTCACCACTCTGACAGTCTATCTCTTGTATGACTAATATTCCAGTATTTTTGAAGCCTCTTTTGTTTGCTTCATTACACTTTATATACATTGTCTGTTATTTGAGACCAGGTACTCCTTGTCTCTATATGTTTTTTAGGTGGTCATTCCCTTTGCTGTTTTGATTTTGGACTGCATTAGGTTTCTAAGAAGAAACAAACTTCAATAGCTGCCCACAATTTGTTGTTCCTATAATGAACAACTATTTACCTCAGGCTTTTCTTTCCTTTGTATACTCTACATATAGTGCAGCCATTATAGCGACTCTGAAGGTAGGCCCTTTATGAACTCCTTATGCATTTTTTAGACAGCATTGGCCACTAATCACAGCCACATGTGTATATACTTGCGCACATGTACAATTTGTGTGTGTGTGTGGGTTGATATGCACGCGCCTGGGGTTTCAAGTATTTCTTCATACTCCTTACCTTAATTATTGTCTCCCCTTAACAACGCTGCTGTGGTCCCAGTTTGCTCTTTTGTGGTTTTGCGTCCATTTATCCAGGAACTAGACCCCCCCTGCAATCCCTCTCCTATATTTGGCCACTCTGGTCACCGCTGCCATATTAACCTGGGCCATATAGCATCGTTAGACATGTGAGTATGTGAGCAGTAATTGGATGCTGTTCCATCTTGCGCCACTGTGTCTTCTCAATATCTAATGGATGTATAATGCATATTTTTATATTTTCTAGATTACTATTATCACTATAACAGCATATCGGACCAACCCTGAAAAAGGAGTCTAATGTACTCCGTAACACGTAGGAATTATGAATGCAATTAGTATTTTGTGTCTATATTATGGATGTTTACATTACGGAGGTTTTTCGCTCATTATGTGCATCTGATGGTGTATGCATGATTTAACATTCCATGTTTTTATAATTCTTTGTACATGATGGTTTTAGATTGCTCTGTTTTACATCAAACTTTGCTAAAACCCTTGCTTATAAACATTTCTGATGAGAGAATTTAAAGTATTGCTGCTCAAGCAAGAAGTGTCCTCAGCCTGCATTTGTGCTCCAAGCATTTTAGAATATCCTACTCCCTATTATTTTCATACAGTTAACAGTTTTCAGCAATAAATACAAACAGAAAAGAACTTAGGCAAAAACCCAGCGGCCCCTATGGGGGTATGTGCTACACTTTCAAAAGATTGCAAAAGAAAAATGGCAGCTCCTTCAAATTATGCATGCTGTCTTGATGCCCTACTGGCAGTTTCTCAAGTTTGGAGCACAAATATATGTGATAAATATGTGCAGCACTCTCTCCCATGGCTTTATTTAATATCATCCAACCTTCACTACCCATATTCATCTTTTGAATAACTGTTGATCAGGACGCAAAGGAAAAAGAAAAACATTAAGCAAAATGTGTCATAAGAAAAAAAAAAATAGATGGAACCTTTTGATTTTTTTTTCTTTCCTTTAGTGTTTAGTGGGTTTTATGGTTTTAGGCTGACTTCACTGTGCTAAAATGCATACTTTTTATATTTTATTTTCCCCAAAAATTATTTTTAGCCATGTGATTTTTTTTTTTCTTGGCTCTCATCACTTAAATAAATATTTGTTACATCTTAGTGAATTTAGCCTTTTGTCCTAAAAATTTGTGTACATATTGCATTTACATTTTGTCATGTGCCAAAGATGATGTTAAAGATGATGTTAAATTGCACTAAATTTATATATATAGCGGGGGTTAGCTCAAATAGGGATCACCTTCCCTGTGAAAAAGACAGTCCAGATGGCAGGTCTTTCTTAAAAGTCTGAGCCCTCGTTCACATTGATGCCACTTTGAAATTGTGCTACTTCACTTGAATTATTGATTTCAAAGTAGCAAGGTAGCAAGGTCAGCGCGATTTCAGGTGCTACTTGATAGACATCTGTGTGGCTTCATGCACAAATGTCTACTGAAGTCACACCTGAAATTGGAAAAAGTAGTGCAGGAACTACTTTTGCAAATCGGCGCGGCGCAGCAAAATCGATTGGAACGGTGCCTTTGCCTCCAATAGGCTGCGACTTGTCATGAGATTTGATCTCTCAAATTGCATGACAAATCACTCCATTGTGAAGCTAGGCTGAATTGTAGCCAGTTTTATTGAAAAAGTTGCATAGAAACAAACAAAACAAAACAGAAAATGAATCCTTGCCATTCAGGCACTAACGGAACAGAAGAGATTCCTATCTCACAGGTGAAGGGCTTCTCCCAGTCACCAACTAAACAAACATTGTACAAACCTTTTTCTTTCTCTTACAAGGCAATCTCCACATCCATAGCTCTCTCAGGTCTGTCTTCCTGTTGCTCCAGTCCTTCCTTATTTATATCACCTGCTGCTGGTAATCCCGGGCAGCCTCTGGTTCCAGATCCTAATAAGCTTTCTGGGGTTCCCCTGTCAGAAAAGGTTCTAGCAGTCCTGCCCATTAAAATAAAATGAATAAATTGCAACAGTAGTGAAAATAAAGTATCAAAAAATAAAGTGAAAACAATTCATAAATAGGTGAATGTCCATATAATGGTAAATGATGTGCTCCAATTTATAAAGTGCGATCGTGCTCCAAACTCAAAGTGCGCTACACTCCTTCCTGTGTCTCGGATGGAATGGACCCCCAGCTTTTCAGTCTAGGGGTCGTAACAGGCTTTGAGTGTTGGCCAGGGATGGCTATTCACATCAGGATACCAGGGATCTCCAATGCTCATGGGTTTAGCAAAGGATTGCAATAAGAAACACCGCTGCCGGCATGCATTCCACCGAAAACCGGAAGTGACGTTGTGTACATTTAAAACATGAAATTGCGTAATTTCACCCTCCCACAGGGCATCATCAATCCTTTGCTAAACCCATGCCTGTTTTAACCTACATTTTGTAAGTACCTTCTTTATTTGTGCAATAAATACCTTTACCAAGCAGTACTTCACTATAGTCCCCTTCCTTTATGTCGTTTTGGGCACTATGATCCACGCTTGATTGCCATAAGCATTGGAGATCTCCCTGGTATCCTGATGTGAATAGCCAACACTCAAAGCCTGTAACGACCCCTAGACTGAAAAGCTGGGGGTCCATTCCATCTGGTAAGTGGTGACACAGGAGGGAGTGTGGTGCACTTCGAGTTTGGAGCACGATTGCACTTTATAAACTGGAGCACATCATTCACCAATATATGAACATTCACCTACTTATGAATTGTTTTCACTTTATTTTTTGATACATTATTTGCACTACTGCGAGTGCTGTAATTTATTCATTTTATTTTTTTATTTTTATTTTTTTTCAATATCTTTTCTTATTATTACATTTAAGTACAAAAAAGTTCAAATACAGTTTAATAACATACATTTCATCCCCCAAAAAAAACTTTCTTCTCTGCAACTAGATACAAAATACCTCAAAGCTTTTAAAAACCCTCCCCCCATCCCTGTACTATCCTCTCCCCTTCCCTCTCCTGCTCTGGAGCCAACATTTAATGTCGCTTACCTCTATCTCAGTACCAGCTCCTAAACCAATCAGGCTCTTACCATCTCTGCGAACTTCAAAGTAAGCTTAAATAAGTGCCAATCTTTCCATTTTCTCTCAAATCCCGCCCAACCCTCCTCTCCACTAAATCTCAGGTATTCCAAATTATAAATATCATCTACTCTATTACTCCAGTTCCTCAGTGTGGGGCTATCCGGATCTTGCCAATGTCTGGGAATTAAACTTTTGGCTGTGTTCAGGAGTGGGGGGACCAGGGTTTTCAGATATTGGTTAACTGGTGTTTTCGTCCGGTGGAATAAACACTCCCACGGATCTTCTTGGACTTACTCTTTTGTTATCTCTTTTATTTTCTGAATTATCTCTCTCCAAAATTGTCTAATTTTAGGACATGTCCACCAAATATGAGACATAGTTCCCGTTCTCCGCACCCCCTCCAACAGCACTGCGAGGTCTCCATTTGAAACTTGTGGGCTTTATCTGGAGTTATATACCACCGTGCTAAACCTTTAAAACTAATTTCTATCATATTGCTATCCTGTGACGTTACAAAAACCAAACTCATAATTTTTCTCATCTCTGACTTATTCACTAGTGACCCTAATTCCTCCTCCCACTTATAATGTATGGTGGATTTCCCATCCCAGTTCCCTCTATTTTATATAATACTGATATCCCCCTCCTTTTTTTCTACCTCCGTACATAGTTTCTCCATTGGTAGCAGATTATCTGCTGACCTCACTGGTTGAGGGAGGGAATCAAAAAAATGTTTTAGATGGGAAAAACGCCATTCATCTATCAACATTATATTATTTTTTGTTTTAACTCTTGAAATGTGCATAACCTTCCCCTTACCATCACATCTTTTAATTGTGCGTTCGGTTTTTTAATCCAATTTCCAAACAAATTACTTTTCCCCAGTGGAAAATACTCCGTGTCCTTCAGTGCAATACATGGGGAGTTATAGCTCCATTTTTGTTTTTTTGTGTATCATATCCCACGTCTCTAAGGTTTTAAGTGTCATCTTATGTGATTTCTTTCCTACATTCCTCAAATGTGCAGGTACCCATATCATTTTCCTCAACTCTGTCTTACTAATTGTATTTTCCAGTTCCACTCATCTTTTATACAGATTGTTATTTGCCTAATTGATAACCCGCGTGAGGAGAACTGCTTTATAATAGTTCTTTAAATCAAGCCCCCCTGCTTTCTGTCTCTAGTTAGTACTTGTAAGCTTATTCTCGGCTTTTTCCCTTTCCAAATAAACCTAAGGAGTATTGTTTTCCAAGTTTTAAAATACGCTTGTGGGAGAGGTATCGGCAGCATCTGAAATTGATACATGATCTTTGGCAATAGACTAATTTTAAATATATTGATTCTCCCCAGCCAATACACATGTCTAGACGCTATCTTACTTAAGTCTTTTTTAATTTCATTCAGCAAGGGCAGGAAGTTTGCTTGGTAAAGCATGTCCGTGGACTTTGTAATCTTGACCCCTAAATGTTTTAGCTCTTTCTCTCTCCAGATAAATGGGAACTTCTCCTGATGTACAAGTGCCTCCTGAGAAGGGACACCTATATTCAGGATCTCCAACTTAACTGGGTTTATTTTAAAATTTGAACAATCACCATACTGTTTCAGTTCTTTCATCAAGTTTGGCTGAGTTATCCTGGGACATGAAACGAAAAACAATATATCAACGGTATATGCGGCCATCTTATGTTCCGCTTCTCCCTCCCTGATCCCCTAATGTCTGCATCCTGTCATATTTTCGCAAATAATGGTTCAAGTGACAGGACGGGGGGGCAGGGGGCACCCTTGTCTAGTGCCATTATGCATTTCAAAGGGTTCTGAAGTGGATCCGTTCACCTTCACCCTTGCTGTGGGACAGTTGTAAAGCACCCCTATCCACTGCATATATCTAGTACCTATGCCCACACCCGCTAGGGCATCCTGCATGAACCCCCAGTCTACCCTGTTGAAAGCTTTTTCAGCATCGATCGACAGGAGTAGACCGGGGGTTCCGGATTCCTTTATTTCATGCACCACCAACAATGTCCTGATTCCGTTGTCTTGACATTCTCCACCGGGTACAAACCCTGCCTGGTCGGTATGTACTAGTTCGCTCATTAAAGGTTTCAATCTTCCCGCCATTACCTTAGCAAACAGCTTAATATCGTCGTTCAGCAAGGAAATTGGCCTATAACTTGAGCATAAGGAAGTATCTTTCCCTTTTTTGGTATAATGGTTATGGCCGCCTCTAAAGCCTCCTTCTTTATTGCCCACTTCGTTCCAATCCCGTTTATATATGAACTTAATTTAGGGATCAGGATATCTCCAAACTGTCTATAATATAACGTTGTCAGCCCGTCCGGGCCTGGGCTCTTACCCAGAGGAGTCTCTCTTAGTATTTTCCTTATCTCTTCCTCTGTTACAGGTTCTTCCAACCCAATCCTTTGTTCCTCTGAGATTTTATTTAGATTTATCTCTTCTAAGAAAACCCTGGTTTTATCCTTTCTGTTATTTTTTTGCTCGGGTGATTCATTTTTATTAATCACGTACAGTTTTGCATAATATTCTTGAAAGATTTTAGCTATCCCTGATGTTCCTGTATGTATAGTTCCTGTACTATCTTGTATTATTTCTATGTAATTTACAGCTATTTTCTTTTTTAACATCCTTGCCAGGGGTTTTCCTATTTTATTGCCCCACAGATACCTTTCCTTTTTGATCTTATTATAGGCCGACCATGCATCTTGCTCGACTAGTTCTTTCAATTCTTCCCTTTTACGAATAAGAGTCACCAGAATCTCTGCTTTTCCTATTTTTTTGGTGTTTCTGTTCTATCCTTGCAATATCTTTTATCAGAGCATTCTTTCTCCTTATTCCCGCTTTTTTCCTTTCTGTGCCCATCTGGATCAGTATACCTCTAACATAAGCCTTGTGGGCTTCCCATAGTGTGGCTTCTTATATTTCTTCCATAGCATTAGTTTTAAATTACCACTATAATTCCTGCCTGATCTTCATTTAGTCTCCAGGGGGTTTTTCTATTTGGCTTCTCCTCATGCTTAATTCCCATCATTACCGTGCATGATCCTAGAATGTGGCAATTTTAATGTCTACCTTAACAACTATATCGAGCAATCTATGATCTACCAAGAAAAAAATCTATTCTTGAGTACGTCCCGTGCACTGAGGAGTGGAATGTATAATCTCGGCAGTTTGCATTTTGCGTTCGCCACACCTCTATCAGCTGGTTTTGTTTTAAGATCTTTTTTAAAGCCTTCCGCAGAACATTCCCAGTCCTCTGTGCACTTAACGTACTGTCGATCCCTGGAGTCATACAAAATTAAAATCTCCACCCAGGATGGTATATCCTTTCTTAAAATCCATAAACTTTTTTATGATGTTAATTGTATATTTTATTGGATTATTATTGGGGCAATAGATATTTGCCAGAGAGTATTCTTCCTCATTAATTTTACCCTACAGAAACAGATATCTCTCTTCCGGGTCTGTGACTCTGTCCTCTAGGGCAAACCTTACTCCTCTGGCAAATCCTATAGCAATCCCTTTAGCTCTTTTTATTGCAGAGTCCCCGTAATACCATACTGGATAGTCTCTTGATAATATTTTTAAATTTGAGTCGTATGATATATGTGTCTCTTGTAATAAGACTACGTCCCCTTTATAATGTTTAAGTTTTCTTATTACATTATTTCTCTTTATAGGAGCGTTTAAACCACGGACATTGTAAGTCATGAAATTAAGGGTGGTCATCTCTGCACACTGAGCTCCGGGACATCTCTTCCCCTCTCCCACTTCCGGGAGCACAGTGGGCAGAGACCCCCCCTCCCCTCATCGAAATCTTGATCCTTTCCAGAGCAGATGCCTGAGAGAGAACCCCTCCTTTTTTCCCCTCTCCCTTCTACCCCCCACCCCCCTTCCTTTGGGGTAATTGGCCTTCCTGTGGATCCAAGGCCCTCCTCCTCCTCCTAGGCCCTTTGGTTCCCCCCCGGAGGTTAGACTCTACCTGTGGGTCCCGTCAGACCAGCTGCCCCCCAAAAATAGGGATGACCCTTCCCCGCCCCCTCTCCCCGCAGTATTTCACTCATTCTCCTACTCTTATTCTACCCTCTCCTTCCCCTCCCCCCTCTGTCCCCCCTTTGGCACCCAGTTCTTTCTTTCTCAGTTCTTCTTATTTTTCCTCATAATCAGGTGCCATCTCTGTTCCTCCATGGTCAAAGTGTTGTTTTGTGCTTCCCACCAGCCTGGTATTTCGACAAGTGGTATGTCCAATCTATCACAAAAAATGGCCATGTCTTCTTGGTATCTCAGGGTAGCTGACCGTCCTTCTTTTCTCCCTATTAGCAATGCTGGAAAACCCCAAGAGTATTGTATATTGTTAAGTTTCAGGTGCTCCAGTAAGGGTTTCAGTGTTCTTCTATTCATTTTATTTTATTTGTCGAGTGTGTAGTACTTTGTGTACAGCAGCTGCAACTTTACTCATATTTTTATTTGGTTTAACATATTCATATTTTTTACTTCTAGCGCGAGTATATATTTAGAATACATTCCTTTCACAGTCCTGCCTATCGCTCCTTTTGCCATCTTTCCCAAAGAGCAACTCTTTTGAAAGTTGTAAGGTAGGCTTCCACATCATCTGCAGCTGTCATCTTGTGCAAGTAATAGCTGGCATGCACCATTTTCTGTTCCACCGGCAATGGACCCCTTATTTAATTCCACCAGGTGTTGGGCCACCTCCTTAAGGAGCCCTCGGTCTGCTTGTTGGGCCTCCACAAACTGGTGATTCAACTCCCACTGCACTGCAGTGGCCTCTGCGAACTAGCGGTTGGTTTCCTGGAATTTTCCTGCATCTTCCACCACATGTGGGGGTTTGCTCAAATGAGGACCACTTTCCCAGGGAAAAAGGCATTCCCGATGGCGGGTCTTTCTTAAAAGTATGACTTGTAACCAGTTTTATTTAAAAAGCTACATGGAAAACAAACAAAACAAGTTAGAAAATAAACCCTTGCCTTCCAGGCACTAGCTAAACAGAAGAGATTCCTATCTCACAGGTGAAAGAAATCTCCCAGTCACCAACAAAACAAATGTGCAAACCTTTTTCTTTCTCTTACAAACCAATCTCCACATCCATAGCTCTCTCAGGTTTGTCTTTCTAAGTTCCAGTCCAAGAGCAACCTCTTGCTCTATTCCTTCCTTATTTATAAAAATAAAGAAAAAAACTGCGCTTGGAAAATGAAAAAATAATAAAATAAATAACTAACAGCTGCGGTTATAAGTGAGGCACACCAATATAAATATAAAAACAAAAAAACGCGCTATAAAGTGTTACAAATGGTGATTAGGTTGAATAGTCCAATACACAAGAAAGTCCCACAATCATAAATGAGTGACGTGAAAAATCCTCAATATTTAATTTGTTGAAGGATGATAATTCCAATATAACACATCTATGTGGTGAAATGCTTACCAGAGAGTAAGCCAGAATCAAACGAGTGGCTTAAAACCCAGCCTGGGCCTTTAGAAGGCGATCGCACTGGAACAGGATGGATCACACTCGTGCCGCGTGTTCAGGTCCACAAAGGGTTACCTAAAAGTATATAACAAAAACATAGCGTAATACTGATACCATAAAAAACTCACAAATGGAAAAATAATGCAACACTCAACAAAACCAAAATCATATATAATCATATAAACATCCAGTGTCATGCGTACACATGGGAGTGTTAAGTGAGTGACATGCAAATCATGCAAAAAAAAAAGTATTTTGGTGCACTTAAATAGGAAGAATCGTATGTGCACCTACAAAAGAATCTGCTTACCAGATATCAGAGACAAGTGAGCACACAATTGTCACCCAGATAAAGAAGCGTGAAGAAATCCCACCAGGTGCAACAAACCACATATATACTGCTTACCAGATAGCAAATTAATGTGAACAAACTGCACACTGCTGAAAACTTAACACCATAAAAAGTGACAGAGATCTATCTTTCCAGCGAACCTTTGCAAATTCTTGCTTACCAGATGATAGATAAGAGTGAGCAGATTAGCATAAGCCCAGACCGAACATCTTGGTAAAAAACAGCATGGGTACGTCCTGGTAATCTTGTCACGGGCTCGTCTGCTGCTACTTCCAGCAATGTCTTCTCTCTACTTCCTCCCTTCCTTATTTATACTACCTGCTGCTGGTCACACTGGTAACACACAGGTGTACAGGAACTTCCATTTTTCAATTCCTCAGAATCCCAGGCCCCCTTAGTTTCCCACATTAAAGCATGGGAGGTGATACATAGCCTCAAACACCTTGTCTTTCATAATGTGTGTGTATATGTGTATATATATATATATATATATATATATATATATATATATAAAAATGATGGTTAGTATTCCTTCCCGTTTCCCTGGGACTGTGGCTTTTTCAAAGTGCCTTGGGTCCCAACTCTGTTACAACCGTTTTTTTATTTGAAGTTTCAGCACTGAGGTGTCATCTTCACCGCAACCAGTGGCTTGTTCATACCTCAGATAGTGGCTGAACAGTGCTAAGGAAGGACCCCCCTTAGCTACTCCTCAGCTCTGATATAAAGTGCCATTTGACACTACCAAGGACTTCCTCCTCACTGTGCCTTGCCACTGTATACCAGGCCTGTTAAATGAACTTCAGGGGAGTGTCTGTTGTCTGTACTGCAGAGTCTGTGGTCTAGCACTGATGAGGCGGCACTGATAAGTTGCACTGATGGGCACTGATTGGCACTGTTGGGGCTGCACTGATGATCAGTGCCCTGATTATCAGTGTAAATGTGCCCTGTCTAACCGAATCTCCTCTCATTATGCTGTGATAGAAAGTGAGGAAAGGAATGCCGATAACCGACAAGCTGGTTTACATGTGATCAGCTGTGATTGGACACAGCTGATCAAATGGTAAAGGGTAGCTGTGATTGGCCCTTTAGTTTGATCTGTGATCAGCTGTGCCTGAAGGACACAGCAACCACAGAGTGCGCTAGATGCATGCAACATGGGAGGCATGTTCCAGAAGGATGTCCATGGACTAGCTCCCAGAATAACAGAGCCACACTGTAGTGTCTTTCGACTATGGCGCAGTATAGAAGTTTTTTAAAGGACAATTGTTCTTCAAATTTATTTGGAAAAAGGACACAGTTTCTGTTAAAAGAACATTTGCTGATCATTGCAACCTCCTCACTGATCTTAGTTCTGGGAGGCTCTATGCCTCTACTTCATTGGGGCTGTGTACCTTCAGATAAGATTGTTGAAAAAATATAACCAAAGGAAAAGGTTTTATATAGATTAGAGTGGTGAGGGGTTTATAACCCCTGTCAGGTATTTACTGCTGTCTCTGTGTCCCTGTTAGGAAAATTATGTCACTCAAATTGTCCTGATCACCAATGTCTTCAATAATGAAAATGAGAGTAGATCCAAAAGTGTGACTTGCCACCAGAATAGGAATAGAGGGGACATCTTCTACTGGGGATATTATTACCATGACAGCTGTCTAAGATGGGATTTCCCTCACATTATCCTTTTACTTCCTAATGAGTCTACAGGTCAGACAGTGAATGGCTCCCTCCCCTACTTTATCCAAAACGATAAAAAAAAGTTTTGGTTTTAAAAATACTTCTTACAAAGTCTCTCCCCTACCCAGACACACTGCTGCTTTCCTTATCACCCACCAGGGTAAAGACAGACCACAGGCCAACTACCAGAAAAAAAAATCAAAATTCCAGAAAATTGCTGTGCAACTATATATGAGGGGAGTAAACAATTAACCAGTCAGGTGTTTGTTTGTGCTTTTTAATCCTAAGCTAAACTTCCTCTTTAAATATCCCTCATAAGATTGAGATCTCCACTGTACAGATAACTCCCTCACCTTACACTCTCTGTCCACCCGCACAATCAATACTACCCTTGTTTAATCCAGCTACTATAGAGGAAGTCACTAAACCTTTTCTAACGCCCACCTAACCACTATGGTCACCCTTTGGCTCTATCCTACATTCTTTAACTCATATCTTCAATCTCTCCCTTTCTGCTGGCATCTTCCCCAACCCTCTAAAATATACACTAGTCACCCCCCATACTTAAAAAGGCTTCACTGGACCCCACCAATCCTAGCAACCTAAGACGCTTCTCCTTACTCCTTTTTGCCTGCAAACACCTTGAATGTCTAGTCTACAACTAGCTGAGCTGCCACCTCATTCAGAATAACCTTCTTGATCCCCTTGAGTCTGTATTTTGCCTGCAACACTCCACAGAAACTGCTCTCCTAAAACTCACAAACGACTTACTAACAGCTAAAATCAATGGTCACTATTCCATACTCTTATTCTTGGACCTCTCCGCTGCCTTTGATATAGTTAACCACCCCTCCGTCTCAAGAAACTCTATTTCCTTGGTCTTTGTGACTGTACTTTTCATTGGTTCGCATATTACCTATCTTATCGCACATTCAGGAAACTCTTCTTCCTCCTCTCCTATTCCTCTTACCGTCAGGGTTACCCAACGTTCTGTCCTTGGACCTCTCCTATTCTCGATCACACCTCTTGCCTGGGTCAGCTGATAGCTTCCCATGGTTTCCAACACCATGGAACAATTCTATGCTCATGACACCCAAATCTTTCTCTCTACCCCTCAGCTCACCTCATCAGTTTCCTCACGTATCACTAATTTACTAACAGACATATCAGACTGGATGTCACGCCACTTCCTCAAACTTAATCTATCCAAAACCAACCTGTCAGGGAACCAACAACAGGAGAAGGGCTCTAGGACCCAGCATCTCTAATAGCACTTATGGCAGGAGAAGGACTTTAGGACTCAGCATCTCTGGCAGGAGAAGGACTTTAGGACCCAGTATCTCTACCAGCAGGTCACATGGGCATATATAAGGAAGTTTGCTAGTGTCTGCATTTGCTGGTTGATCTTTGGCTCCTCCAGTGTGTTATCTTCGTGATAGTCCTGGTCCTGTGTCTCCTGTTACCGATCCAGCTTGTCCCTGACCTGTCTCCTGTTTGCTTCCTGTGTTCGACTGCGGCTATCCACCTGACTCTGTCTGCTCTGATACCAACCCGGCTCACGACCTTGGCAACACCTCATGGGTGCCACCTGTCTGCTGATTTTACGCCAGCACACGAGCTGTACTCTGGAACCTCCTGCATACAGTCCAGCAGGCGACCCGTGCTTCTTTGGGCCTGACCTTTCCTGTTTTTACCCTCAGGGGGGTCTGGAACTTAGCCGCAAGGGAAGCCCTCTCTCTCCATTGGCCTCCAGTACCAGGTACATGATACAACCTCATAGTATTTCCTCCCCCACATGTGCCTTCCCCTGACTTCTCTGTCAAGGTCAGTGGCACAACCATGAGTTCGTTCCCGCATGCCAGGCTGCTAGGGGTAACCCTGGACTCTGAACTGTCCTTTCAGGCCCGACATTCAATCCCTGACTAAATCATGCCACCTCAACCTCCGCAACATCTCCAGAATATGCTCCTTTTTAACCAATGACACCACAAAGCTTCTAATTCACTCCCTGGTTATCTCTGGCCTCATCTACTGCAACTCCCTCCTCATTGGGTTACGTTTACATTGGCTATCCTCCCTTCAGTCCATCATAACTGCTGCTGCCAGACTCATCCACCTTACCAAATGTTCAGTGTCTGATACCCCTCTCTGCCAATCCCTCCACTGGCTTCCGCTCACCCAACAAATAAAATTCAAAGTACTAACAACAACTTACAAAGCCATCCACAACTCTGCCCCCAGCTACAGCACTAACGTGGTTTCAAAATATAATCCAAACTGCTCTCTTCGGTCCTCCCAAGACCTCCTGCTTTCTAGCTCCCTTGTCACCCCCTCCAATGCTTGCCTCAAGGACTTCTCCCAAGCTTCTCCCATCCTTTGGAACTCCCTACCCCAATCTGTCCTACTATCTCCTAATCTATCTATCTTTAGACGATCCCTAAACACCCTTCTGTCCAAAGAAGCCTATCCTGTTCCTAACTAAAATACTGTGTTTTTACTTTCTCCATCAGCTCATCCTCCGCAGTTATTACCTTTTGTATCACTAAACCCTTTTAGATTGTGAGCTCTAACGAGCAGGGCCCTCTGATTCCTCATGTACCAAACTGTATTATAACTGTAATATCTGCCTTCATTTTGTAAAGCGCTGAGCAAACTGTTGGCACTATATTAATTTGGTATAATAATAATCAGATGGTAACTTGGTGTCTATAAAAGCACTCGCCACCTTCAGATAGTTTACAATGAAAGTTTTTTTCCAATAAGCAACCTATGACCAGTGGCGTCTCCAGCTTTCATATTTAGGGGGGGCACATGGGGGACAGGGACAAAAGTAGGGGGGCAACTATAAAATGCAAAAATATTATATATATCCTGGGGCCCTTTACTACGATCCCACAACGGGCCCTTTCACATTTTCTGCAGTGAGCTCCCTTCCTACTGTATTGGGGCCCCCCAGGGTGGCAGAAAACAAGAGATATATGTCACCAGCATACCAAGAAAATATAAGGGTCCAAAACAGTGGGAGAACTATCAGGGTTGCAAAGGTTGTCTTGCCACCGGGTGCTGGTGTTCTGCCACTGTGGGGTTCCCCAGCCTCCTCTTGCTGTCCTACCCCTGCTATTGACAGCGCTGGTCTGGCATCTCTTGGAATTTACAGGCTGGTTCTCCTGTCCTAAGGAAGGGAGAAATCAGACTGTTTTTTCAGTAACTGAAAGTCCTGGTGGAGTCCTTCCTGCAACTCGCTCTTCTCCCTGCCAACGAGGATGCAGGGGAAGGAGCAGATCGGGCGGCCGTAGTTGTGTGAGTGCTCGCATTATGCAGTGTCAGCGAGCAAAGGGAGGGGGGAGGAATCACCCGCAGGAGCTGACTGGGGACTCTCTCCCTCTCAATAAAGACTGTGTTACTCCAGTGGCGGCCCGAGTAAGATGTGGTGCATCCGCTACGAATGCAAACAAAAAGACATTGCCTTTTTGTAAAAAAAAAAAAAAAAAAAAAAAAAGATAGATAGATAGATAGATAGATAGATAGATAGATAGATAGATAGATAGATAGATAGATAGATAGATAGATAGATAGATAGATAGATTTTAATTGCTATTTTATTATTCCGAAAGTGTATGGAAAGGCAAACTTTTTTTTAGTTTTAGATATATTGTAGAAAGGCTAGACCATCTGAAGTAGGTTTTTTTGCTGTAGAAATGCACCCTTTATTTGTCCTGGTGACCACTGTTACCTAGACAGAAAGTAGGGGAGAAATCCAACATTTTAGAGTTGTCACCAGGGCAAGAGGTAAGTGGATATCCAACATGAACACATTATCAGTGACAACGTTCAGTAAATGAGGTTAAACAAGTGAAGAATTCCCCTCACTTTTGGGGAGATTGTCTTTCATTTCCTGTTGTGTCTCTAGAACAGGAAGTGAAAAGAAATCTCCCTAGTGGGAGACAGAGAGCAAAAATAACTTGATTTTGGTTTTAATCCTTCAATAGTAAAAAAAATTGCCATACATACACTTTATCGGTTTATTTTTGATAAATTATTATTCATTTATTTTATGCCTATTTGTTTAGTCGGGGTGTTAGTTAACAAATCCGGTCTCTGATATCCTGAAATAACAGGGGAAGAAATCTTTGAAACACAGAATAATCTTCTGGCTTCACAGAAGTCACAGGGAAGAGTGAATCAACTCTGCAGAAGCAAATGATGCTGAATTAAACCTGCCAGCACAACTAAAGATAAATGAATCCCTGGTGAAAATACTGAAGTTGAGTCAGGCCAGGAGACATTTAAAATGAAGACATTTAAAATGAAGTTACTAAGCAGAAATCACTGACAAATGATAAGATTCAAAAAAGGACACAAACTGATGATCCAGTTTCAGAAGGAACACAATTATACAGTAATATTGTGGAAGTTACCAAAGCCCTACACTTTTTCTCCTCAGCTTCTTGTTTTCGTTTTGCTTTTTTCATCATCCTACTTTTCATTGACTTTTCCACATTGGAAAAAAGAAAGATACTGCACACCACCTTAAATCCAATGACGATTTATTGTGTACCATAGACATGGACTGCTATCAGGACGCAGTGCTTCTTTAAAACCTAGGGGACAACTGAATCATTAAGCCCTAAATAGAAGACTCCCTCCCCCACACAGGTATTCGGTAATGAAATCAGTGTCCCGGGTATTTGACAAGCGAAGTACAGTTGCGCTCATAAGTTTACATACCCTGGCAGAATTTATGATTTCTTGGCCATTTTTCAGAGAATATGAATAACACAAAAACATTTCCTTCACTTATGGTTAGTGTTTGGCTGAAGCCATTTATTATCAATCAACTGTGTTTACTCTTTTTAAATCATAATGGCAACAGAAACTACCTAAATGACTCCATCAAAAGATTACATATCGTGGTGATTTATGGCCTGATAACATGCACACAAGTTGACACAAAGGGGTTTGAATGGCTATTAAAAGTAATCATCCTCACCTGTGGTCTGTTTGCTTGTAATTAGTGTGTGTGTATAAAAGGTTAATGAGTTTCTGAACTCGTGAGACCCCTTTCACACTGAGCCGCCCCGGGCCGTTTTAGCGGCCCTATTCGGCCGCTAGCGGGGCAGTTTTAACCCCCCGATAGCGGCCGAAAAGGGGTTAAATCCGCCCGCAAAACGCGGATGCAGCGGCGCTTTTCCGGCGGTATCACGGCGCTGCCCTATTGTTTTCATTGGGCAGGAGTGGTGGAGGAGTGGTGTATTCCTCCACCGCTGCAAAGAAGTTGCTGGCAGGACTTTTTGTGATGCCCTGCCAGCACAGCGCCCCAGTGTGAAAGCACTCGGGCTTTCACACTGGGTTTGCAGCTGAGGCTTTTTTCAGGCACTTTACAGTCGCTATTTTTAGCACTGTAGCGCCTGAAAAACGCCTCAGTGTGAAAAGGATCTGACAGACCCTTGCATATTTCATCCAGTGCTGCACTGACATTTCTGGATTCTGAGTCATGGGGAAAGCAAAAGAATTGTCAAAGGATCTGTGGAAAAATGTAGTTGAACTGTATAAAACAGGAAAGGGATATAAAAAGATATCCAAGGAATTGAGAATGCCAATCAGCAGTGTTCAAACTCTAATCAAGAAGTGGAAAATGAGGGGTTCTGTTGAAACCAAACCACGGTCAGGTAGACCAACTAAAATTTCAGCCACAAGTGCCAGGAAAATTGTTCGGGATGCAAAGAAAAACCCACAAATAACTTCAGGTGAAATTCAGGACTTTCTGAAAACATGTGGTGTGTCTGTATCAAGATGCACAATAAGTAGACACTTGAAGAAAGATGGGCTGCATGGTTGAGTTGCCAGAAGAAAGCCATTACTATGCAAATGCCACAAAGTATCCCGCTTACAATATGACAAACATGACAGAGACAAGCCTGAAACCTTCTGGCACAAAGTCATTTGGAGTGATGAGACCAAAATTTAGCTTTTTGGCCACAACCATAACGCTACATTTGGAGAGGAGTCAACAAGACCTATGATGAAAAGTACAGAAGTGGATCACTGATGTTTTGGGGATGTGTGAGCTACAAAGGCACAGGAAATTTGGTCAAAATTGTTGGCAAGATAAATGCAGTATGTTATCAAAAAATACTGGAGGAACATTTGCATTCATCAGCCGGGAAGCTGCACATGGGACGTAATTGGACATTCCAACATGACAATGATCCAAAACACAGGGCCAAGACGAGAAATGGTATGTGATACTGCGCCACGGAGTATAAGAAACAGGAGATTAGGGTGTAATACGTGTAGAGAATAATTGGTGGTCAAGGAGGAATTGCTGTCGCTACATATTACTGCCTCCAAGGTGGAGCAAAGGAAATTAATGGGAAGGTGTAATCCTCTGATTTTTAAGATTTATTAATTAATAAATAAATAAATTGGATCCAAATAATAGGGACCTGCACTTGCAGAAGAATCCCGTAAAAACTCCTTTTTTTTCTAAAATGAAAAAAAGTGAAAAAAATTGTGAAAGAAGGTGCTAATTCAAGTGCTACTGTGTTGCACCCTCTGCCTGTTGTGGAGTTACAATACAAAAGGGGGTTTAAAGTGCTAATTGTTCTGCCTAATGCAATTAGGTCTTGATAATAAAAAAATAATAAAATAAACCCGGAACCAGAATGAATTGCGTGCTGAAGTGGGTTACACCCTCTGTATTGTTCAGGGTGTCAGAGGTGTATGGTGTGATGTATAGTGTGTTGTTAGCGGTGTGTTGATGTATATGTGGGTACTAATCCTCCGATTAACACACAATACAATATTGGCAAATCCTATTGTATGCCAAATAATGTGTGTGTTTGACCCTCTGCTACAACAGCTCACTGCATAACCATGCAAGCATTAGCAGGAATATGGTGAACCAAAAACCAGATAATAAAATAATTAGTGTACCACTGGGTAGACCAGAATTAACTGTAAAAATGCAAATTCAAAACAGTAATGAAAAATATTAATAGACAATAAATGAATAGTTGAATTAGTCCATAGGTTCAATAATAAAAATCAAGTGACTTGTGCTCAAAATCAGTGTCCAGTGCCTGATCAAAATAATATTGTTAGTCCTTTTTAATCACTGCAATACTGGGCACTTTCACCCCCTTCCTTCCCAGACCAATTTTCAGCTTTCAGTGCTCTCTCCTTTTGAATGACAATTACTCAGTCATGCTACACTGTACCCAAATGAAATTTTTATCATTTTGTTCACACAAATAGAACTTTCTTTTGGTGGTATTTATTCACCACTTAATTTTTTATTTTTTGTGATAAAAGCGAAAAAAGAGAGAATATTTTGAAAAAAAAAACAAATTTTCTACTTTCTCTTTTAAAAGAAACCAAAAAAAATTAATTTTGTCGAAAATTTAGGCAAAAATATATTCTACCACATGTCTTTGGTAAAAAAAATCCTGATAATTGTAGGATCATTGGTTTGTGTGAAAGTTATAGAGTCTACAAGCCATGCTACGCATTATTGAAAATGTATCAATCCTAATGCACTGATGGCCTAATGCACTGATCTCATTCCTTGAGGCCCTAAAATGTCAGGACAGTACAATAACCCCCCAAATGACCCCTTTTTGGAAAGAAGACAGTCTGAGGTATTTAGTAAGAGGCATAGTGAATTTTTTGAAGTTGACATTTTTTCCCCACAATGCTTTGGAAAATTAAGAAATATATATATATATTTTTTTCTTCACTAAATTGTCATATTTACAAGTTATTTCTCACACACGGTGCAGGCATAATTGCAATTACACCCCAAAATGCATTCTGCTATTCGTCCTGAGTATGACGATACCCCATGTGTGAGACTTTTCCATAGCCTGGCCACATACAGAGGCCCAACATCCATATAGCACCATCAGGCGTTCTAAAGGCATAAATTACACATTTCATTTCCTGAGTACCTATCACATTTTTGAAGGCCCTGGAGCACCAGGACAATGGAATTACCCACAAAATGACCCCATTTTGGAAAGAAAACAACCCAATGTATATTCTATGAGGCATAATGAGTCTTTTGAACTTGTTTTTTCTTTCCACAAGTTTTTGAAAAATGTGGAAAGAAAATGAAAACCTATTTTTTTTTCACAAAGTTGTCAATTTAGAAGATCTTTCTAACACATAGCATGCACATAGCCAAAATGACACCCCAAAATACATTCTGCTACTTGTCCTGAGTATGGCAATACCCCACGTGTGAGACTTTTCCACAGCCTGGCCACATAGAGAGGCCCAACATCCATATAGCACCATCTTTCTTACATCCATAGCATGTACATAGCCAAAATGACACCCCAAAATACATTCTGCTACTTGTCCTGAGTATGGCGATACCCCATGTGTGAGACTTTTCCACTACCTGGCCACATACAGAGGCCCAACATGCAAGTAGCACCTCCAGGCTTCTAACACATAGCATGTACACACCAAGAATTACACCCCAAAATACATTCTGCTGAGCAAAAGGTAAAAAAAAAAGCTCACCTGTGGTTTTAGCAAGCATGAATACCGTTCCAGAGCAGCCAAAGCATTTGTCCAGACAGCCAAAGGAAATGTCCAGGAATTGTCCAGGCAGCAGACAGATATGGAAAAGTATGAACATGGTTCAGTACAGTCCAAGGTTTAGCAGGCAGTTCAGGTAACAGGCATAGGCATGGCCAGTCCAGGTGGCAGGCAAAGGCATGGCAAGGTCATGTGGCAGGCAAAGGCATGGCAAGGTCATGTGGCAGGCAAAGGCATGGCCAGTTCAGGTGGCAGGCAGAGGCATGACCAGTTCAGGTGGCAGCAGGCAGCACTTTGTAAATTGGGCCTTGGTCAGGTAAGACCTGAGGACAGGGGTAGAGGCTTCTTCCCACCCAAATCTCTACAAAGCCTCTGAGTCTCCAGACCCTAATCCGAGAAAACTAAAAACCCGGAGAAAAATGTTTTCTCCACTCGGAAAACCTTTTCTGGAGCCCCTCACATATGTGAGACCCCTGTGCTGTACAGTGGCAGGGCAAATGATCAGTTCAGGAGGCAGGCAAAAAGCATGGTCATTTAACAGTCCGGGTCAATTCACGTTAAAGGCAGAAAGATGTTTGGAAGAGGCATAGTCGTTAACAGTCCGAGTCAATTCACATTGAAGGCAGAAACATGTTTGACAGAGGCATAGTCGTTAACAGTCCGGGTCATTCACAGAAATGGCAGATAGTGGAAAAAAATCATCTTCACTTTACTAATAATGTAGTGAAGTATGATAGCTCCGATAGCACGTTCCAATACAGAGGCCTGGCTGGGAGGGACATTGGGGACAATAGTATCGGGTGTCTTTTTTTGGGGGGTTTGCGACCTGTTTGGGTAAGAGGGAGGATTTCTGGATAGTGCCTTTCATGGAGTCTGGCTAATGAATCGGAGCAAATTAGTTGAGGGGCTTGGCCTTGGGGATAGAGAAGGGCTGTGACAACGTCTTCTTGGAATTTTAGATGGTTAGGGAACTTTGGGTGCACTTAGAAAAAATTATATATGAATTAAATAGGGCAAGTTGCATCAAATAAATGGCGACTTTCTTGTACCAAAATAGTGATCTCCTGGTGGCCAAGTAGGGCTGCATCATCTGGTCGTTCATATCCACCCCCCCCGTGTAAAGGTTGTACTCATGCACACATTTTGGCTTCTGTATGGGGCCTCTTCTTCTCTGAAGTTCCAAGGTGTCATTATGTATTGTGGAAAGGATGTAGACATCTCTTTTTTTATCTCTCCACTTCACCGCTAGTACCTCTTCAGTCCGCATACTGGCCATTTCACCCTGCTTCAATTTCTTGGCGACCAATCTTTGTGGGAAGCCTTTGCGGTTGGTCCATGCTGTCCCACAGGCCACAGTGTTCTTTAGGTACAAATGGCGGAAAAGTGGGAGACTAGTGTAGAAATTGTCTACATATAGGTGGTAACTGTGACTGGAGGGCCCGTGGAACTCAGAATCCCTTGGAAAGTAGGGGATGCCCTTGTTTCAGCTCCCCATACACCTCTTATGTCTAAGTCACCCTGTGCTATCCTGGCACAGGGTGAATGAGAAAATATATCTTGGACTACTTAAAATGGGACAGTAATATTTGTCCACAATATCTCCCAGGATGTATGTAGAGACTATTCTTGGTTTGTTTGATTCTGAACTCAACCCGTTAATTGAGTGAGCTGATCACATTAGCCTCCAGGACTGGCTAGGAGACGAACAGTCTAGTCTGGCTTACCACAGGTTCTAAGGGTATTCCACACATTGTTGTTTGTTCTAATTAACCCTGTGTTGATGCTTATGGTAATGTGTATTGAATAGTCACCTAGTCTGGGTAAATGATTTAGTAAACTAGCTCATGTTAATTAGGTATTGTTAGAGGAGGTCCTAACAGTATATAAAGTCTTGTAATTTTGATTCTAAATAAAAACAGTCCATGTTAGCAGTGAAGCAAGTGTCGCCTTGTTTTGTGCTTGGAAGCGTTTGGAATATCTGATATCTGTATCCAGACTACAAGGAAGTGGTATACTGACGGAAACACTCAAGCGGAGTGTGGGACGGATTGGTGGCAAGCAGTGGGACGCTTCTTGAAGTCTGGGACATCCAAACCTCCAACTGGATCCAAGATCAGCATAGCAGACTTCAGTCACCCCAGCAGAGATATGGACCTGGCATCAGAGTTCCCGGGGCTGCTGCGGATCATCCTTTCAACATACACCAGGACTGTGTCTGAGGATGAATACCTGGAGCTCAGGCAGCAGATTCGGATGGAGCTCTGGATTGGAGCCCTCCAGCTCGCTGGTATAAAACAGGGCAAGTGCTTTCCAACCCAAGAGCAACGGGCCAGTGACCAACGGGCATTGCGGATGGCATTCCTGGGAGAGCGGCCCCAGGAGCAATGGGTGACTGAGTTGGACAGGCTGGTCCAGCAGGAGATAGAGCTGGACAATAGTTATTGGGCTCTGCAATGGCACGCAGAGGAGGGATATTTAGGGGAGACAACAGAATGCTTTCCGGAGGGATATGACTTTGGAGGCCCTGGATTGCTGTGGGAGAGCCTTACAGATCATTTTCTGTTTGGGGATGAAGGGGAACCTGCCCTTGAGGACCTACGAGAATATAGAGAGGCTATGCTCGGTCTTGCAGGGGTCTCAGAGCTCAAACCTGATCTGGACCATTTGCTAAGGAAGGAACAGCATCTGGAAAGGGCATACAGGAAACTGCTGGAACACTTTCAGCAGCATGCCAGAGAATCGGTAGTGGAAAATCCGGAGATTGCCGTCCCCAAACCTGAAGTGCTGACAACAGGGCAGAGCTCTGCTAACCTCTGCCCAGCAATGATAGCATCTTCTGGGTTCCATGGACAGGAGATGGTGAACCTCTATCCCCAGAATTCAGTTGCAGAGACATGGGATTTGATAGACTTTTCTGCTGAGGAAGAACAACCTGATGAGCCTCCAGCAGAAGAGCTGCTATCAGGGCCAAAGTTCACTGTGCTCTGCTCAGCACCAACAGTGGCTTCGGCCTTCTTGAGAGAAGAGGTAGTCGGCCTTTCTCCCACAACACTGACAGGGACATGTGATTTTCTGCCAGCAGCATCTATGGAGTTACAACACACTTCTCCAGCTGAAGATCTGGTATCTGAACAGAGGGTCCAAGACCTTTGTCCCACACTTTTAGCAATTCCAGAGACTGAGGATTTGATAGACATTTCTGTAGAGGAGGAACCACCTAGCAAACCCCCAGCAGAAGTGCTGGCAACCGGACAGAGGGTCCAAGACCTCTGCCCCACACCTGCAGCAATTGTGGAGGCCCAAGGTGAGGAGGTGGCAGTCTATCGCGAGCTGCAGATCAGGATCCAAGGAGAGAATGCAGTCATCACCTCACAACTGCAGCTTGATCTGGTGTCGGTGGATGGGGCTTCAGTCCCCACCTGTATACCCCAGGGATGCTGGGCAGTCTCCCCACATCCCCAACAGCAGGATGGAGTGAACCCAGTCCCCCTGTCTTCTCTCCAGCAGCAGAAAGGACTCCAGGGAGAAGGGCCAGTCTGGGCCTCTCCCCAGTGGCGGATATGTTCTCTGAGAGAGGCAGAGGTTGGCTGGGTGAGTAATACTCTGTTTGGAACAATTTGTTTGGGGTACTGTGTGGGTACAGGCATTAGAGGACTGGAACTACTGACTAACTTTGGAGTCAACCCGTCTGGGGTCTCCTCCTGTGTTAGTCTTCTGCCGAAATGGGAGAGATGTGACGAGAGGGCCCGTGGAACTCAGAATCCCTTGGAAAGTAGGGGATGCCCTTGTTTCAGCTCCCCATACACCTCTTATGTCTACGTCACCCTGTGCTATCCTGGCACAGGGTGAGTGAGAAAAAATATCTTGGACTACTTAAAATGGGACAGTAATATTTGTCCACAATATCTCCCAGGATGTATGTAGAGACTATTATTGGTTTGTTTGATTCTGAACTCAACCTGTTAATTGAGTGAGCTGATCACATTAGTCTCCAGGACTGGCTAGGAGACGAACAGTCTAGTCTGGCTTACCACAGGTTCTAAGGGTATTCCACACATTGTTGTTTGTTCTAATTAACCCTGTGTTGATGTTTATGGTAATGTGTATTGAATAGTCACCTAGTCTGGGTAAATGATTTAGTAAACTAGCTCATGTTAATTAGGTTACCGTTGTATTGTTAGAGGAGGTTCCAACGGCATATAAAGTCTTGTAATTTTGATTCTAAATAAAAACAGTCCATGTTAGCAGTGAAGCAAGTGTCGCCTTGTTTTGTGCTTGGAAGCGTTTGAAATATCTGATATCTGTATCCAGACTACAAGGAAGTGGTATACTGACGGAAACACTCAAGCGGAGTGTGGGACGTTCCGTGACAGTAACCTTTCCCAAGTAATGGTTGGATCAGCTGCCAGACAATTTTGCCACTTGTTCCCATGTAGGTAGGGCATCCAGGGGGGGGTTTAGCTGTCTGTCTTTTCCCTCATAAATTATAAAGTCATATGTGTAACCCGTGGCCCTGTCATACGCCTTATAAAATTTTGCCCCACGTCTGGCTCTTTTACTGGGGAGGTATTGTTTTATTCCGAGTCTTCCGGTGAAGTGTACTAGGGATTCATCTACACATATATTTCTATCAGGGGTAAACATCTCCTTGAAGCTGGCGCAAAAAAAATTGATTAGGGGCCGAATTTTGAATAATTTATCGTAACTGGGATGATTTCGAGGGAGGCATTGGGCATTGTTATTGAAGTGTAAAAATCTCATGATCATCTCATAATGGGTTCTGGGCATCAATGACGAATAGACCGGCATGTGGTGGATAGGTTGGGTAGACCAGTAGGAATGGAGTTCATTTTTTTTTTGTCAGCCCCATGTTGAGGGTTAGGCCAAGGAAAATTTTAAATTCTTCCACGGTGAGGGGTTTCCAAACAAAAGGACGGGCATATGAAGAACTTGGATTGTTGGCTATATGTTGGCTGGCGTATAGATTTCATTGCTCCACAATGTAGGTTAGGAGATCATTGGTAAAAAATAAATGAAAATAATAAAGTGGGGTTACATTTTCCGTCTGCGTCTGAGGGCCTGGCTGGGCTGTAAAAAGGGGTATTACAGGTTCTACTGACGTATGGGCAGCCATGTTGGATACAGTAGAACATCTGGGAGGGTAGTACTGCCTCGTTGATGGGATCCGTTGCTAGCATCTGGCCTATCTTCTAGGAAGGTTGCAGAACTGCTGGTGGATGCCTGCCTATCCCGGAGTGATGCGCTGCTGGTGGATGCCTGCTGGTGGATGCCCTGGAGTGCTGCGCTACTGGTGGATGCCTGCATATCATCCTGGAGTGCTTGGCTGCTGGTGGATGCCTGCATATCATCCTGGAGTGCTGTGCTGCTGGTGGATGCCTGCTGATGGATGCCCTGGAGTGCTGCGCTGCTGGTGAATGTCTCCTCCTGCTCATTTCTCCTGATTCTCCTTGTTAGGATTCTATCTTCCTCTGTTTCCAACTCGGAGCCACTGCTTTCCACTGGCTCATAGTCACTATCTGAGTCTGACGGAGAGAATTCCCCGCTACTCTCGTCCGACATATTTTGAGAGCCTCCTCTGCGCTGTAAGATCTTTTCGTCATGTTGGCGGGCAGATGTACCAGATGGCAGATGTACCAGATGGCGGGCGGCAGATGTGTCAGATGGCAGGCAGCAGATGTGTCAGATGGCGGGCGGCAGATGTACCATATGGTGGGCGGCTGTGCCAGATGGTGGGTGGCTAGATGTGCCTGAAGTTGGCGGCCAGATGTGCCTGATGTTGGTGGGCAGATGTGCCTGGTCGTGGGCAGATGGCGGGTGGCAGATGTGCCAGATAGCGGATGGCAGATGTGCCAGATGGCGGGCGGCAGATGTACCAGATGTTGGCAGGTGGCAGATGTGCCAGATGTTGGCGGGCGGCAGATGTGTCAGATGGCGGGCGGCAAATGTGTCAGATGGCGGGCGGCAGATGTGCCTGATGGCGGGCGGCAGATGTGCCTGATGGCGGGCGGCAGATATGCCTGATGGTGGGCGGCAGATATGCCTGATGTTGGTGGGCAGATGTGCCTGATGATGGTGGGCGGCTGATGTGTCAGCTGTTGACGGGCTGATGTGTCAGCTGTTGATGGGCTGATGTGCCAGCTGATGACGGGCTGATGTGCCAGCTGATGACGGGCTGATGTGTCAGTTGTTGACGGGCTGATGTGCCAGCTGTTGACGGGCTGATGTGCCATCTGTTGACGGGCTGATGTGCCTGATCGTGGGCAGATGGGGGATGGCAGATGTGACAGATGGCCGGCGGCAGATGTGCCAGATGGCGGGCGGCAGATGTGCCAGATGGCGGGCGGCAGATGTGCCAGATGGCAGGCGGTAGATGTGCCAGATGTTGGCAGGCGGCAGATGTGTCAGATGGCGGGCGGCAGATGTGCCTGATGGCGGGCGGCAGATGTGCCTGATGGTGGGCGGCAGATGTGCCTGATGATTGGCGGGCAGATGTGCCTGATGATTGGCGGGCAGATGTGCCTGATGATTGGTGGGCAGATGTGCCTGATGACTGGCGGGCAGATGTGCCTGATGATTGGCGGGCAGATGTGGCTGATGATGACGGGCAGATGTGCCTGATGATGACGGGCTGATGTGCCCGCTGTTGGCAGACAGATGTGCCCGCTGTTGGCGGACAGATGTGCCAGTTGTTGACGGGCAGTTGTTCACTGACAGGTGTTTTCACTGTTTTGGGGACACTGTGTTTTGGGGACACTAGCTGGGTGATCAGTGGGTAAACAGCAGACAAACAGCTATAAAACTCACTGATCTCCCGGCTGCAGCACAGATCTCTCTTCCTCTCCTCACTGACAGGCCCTGTGTGAGGAGAGGAAGAGATGAGAGCAGTTACAACCGCTCTTTATTTACATTACATGACGACTGTGATTGGACACAGTCGTCATGTGATCAGGAGGGCCAATCACAGGGCCCTCCTGTGTTATAATACTCCACTGTCTCTGGGGGGCACAGGCAGATCGGGATCGCTGCTCGGGCACGTGGCGGCGCGATCTCCTGTCAAATGCCACCCTTCCCCCATGTTTACTATACGATGGCTGTGATTACACACAGCCATTGTGCGGATCAGGAGGGCAAATCACATTGCCCTCCTGCCGTTCCGAGATGCGACGTGTCCGGGTGACATGCGCGCATCGGGATCGCGCGGCTGCGTGGGAGCACGCCCGCGCGATCCTGCTCCTTCTGAAGGACGTTCGGGAACGTCCAGTCAGAAGGAGGGAGCTCCCACCTGGCCGTTTATGTACAGTGGCCGGGTGGGAAGTGGTTAAGTGACAGTAGTGCCAGTGATGTTATCCATGCTGATAGTAGATTTGCACTCACCAGATGACCTTACCGCCCCAGGGGTACTGCGCGTTCACAATATAAGCCACTGTGTAGCTTTCTGGAACCAGCTGGGCAATCTGTTTATCACTTATTGGCATTCCACTGAGTTTTTGCATAAAAAAGAGAGGAGTGCCCATAGCATAATCTTGCCTTTAAAATTACTTTATTTGTGGGTAAAGTAAAATAATATCCTCACATTTGGTTAAAAATCAACATGCATAAATGAATATGGAACAGGCTCCGAGTAAAACAAACAATTGCCCTATATATAGTCACAGTGTTAGGACCACAATTATTCTGTCTAGAAATATAGGAGCCAAAAGAGTAGAGAAGAGAAAGAGAAGCTATTAAAATCACAACTTAATATACCTCAAGGCCCCCAATGCAAAACAAAGACACCTGGACATAATGTTGGTACATGCAACACAGTGGTGTATTTCTGTCCATCCCGATTCCGCATAACCATACTGTAAAGAATATATATACATATATTTATGTTTATGTGAGTAGCAGATGGGTCTACTTCGTGAATTTCAGCTATCATGTTATCCTCAGAGTGAGACTCAATTGAATATTTTTGAAGATATTTTTGAAAGGCTGAATTGATGTTTTCTTCTTGATGACCTTTCTCCAGGAACTTTTTGCAAAGGACTTGACTCTGAGCTTTGTAGTCTTCAATAGAGCTGCAGTTGCATTTTGAACGGCAAAACTGACTATATGCTATGTTGTTAATCCATTTTTTGTGGTGGCAACTTTTCTTGTGTAGATAGGAATTCCCGGCGATGGGTTTGAAGTGAATCCTTGAACGTATTTTACAATCTTTGTCATGAAAAAGTTCAATGTCTAGGAAGACGAGCTCATTAGGGTTGGTCACAGATGTGAATCGTATACCAAAGAGATTGTTATTGCAATATAGGAGAAATTTTTGAATGAGGTCTATGTCTCCTTGCCAGATGACAACAACGTCATCGCTTTATCTTCCATAATAGACCACATGACGTGAAAAGGGATTCTCAGCCTGGATGTGGAGATCCTCCCAATATGCCATGAAAAGGTTGGCGTAGCTAGGGACAAAGCTAGCCCCCATAGCTGTTCCTCTGATCTGCAAATAGTATTCCTGTTCAAACTCAAAATAATTGTGATGAAGAATGAGCTTGATGGCTTGAAGAATAAACATTGCTTGTGTGGGATGTAGGGTTTCTTTTTTGCCTAGGAAGTAACTGACTGCCTCTAATCCAATATCATGTGGAATGGATGTGTAGAGCGAGGTGACATTCTAAGAAGACCCAAAGGTAGCTAGTGTCCCAAGTATATTGATTCAAGGTGTCAAGTAGGTGGCTCAAATCCCGTATATAAGTTGGAAGTCGTTGAACAATAGGTTGGAGGAAAAAACTACATAGTCAGATAGGTGGCTGGTGAGGCTGTCTATAGCTGCTATGATGGGTCTCCCAGGGGGGTGGATTGGGTCCTTATGGACTTTAGGTAAATAGTAGGGTAATTAGTAGGGATGAGCCAAACACCCCCCTGTGCACCAGAACATGCGAACAGGCAAAAAATTTGTTCGAACACGCGAACACCGTTAAAGTCTATGGGACACGAACATGAATAATCAAAAGTGTTAATTTTAAAGGCTTATATGCAAGTTATTGTCATAAAAAGTGTTTGAGGACCTGGGTCCTGCCCCAGGGGACATGGATCAATGCAAAAAAAAGTTTTAAAAATAGACGTTTTTTCAGGAGCAGTGATTTTAATAATTCTTAAAGTGAAACAATAAAAGTGTAATATTCCTTTAACTTTCGTGCCTGGGGGGTGTCTATAGTATGCCTGTAAAGGGGCGCATGTTTCTCGTGTTTAGAACAGTCTGACAGCAAAATGAAATTTCAAAGGAAAAAAAGTCATTTAAAACTACTCGCGGCTATTAATGAATTGCTGGTCCGACAATACACTTAAAAGTTCATTGATAAAAACGGCATGGGAATTCCCCACAGGGGAACCCCAAACCAAAATTTAAAAAAAAAAAGGTGTGGGGGTCCCCCTAAATTTCATACCAGGTCCTTCAGGTCTGATATGGATATTAAGGGGAACCCTGGCCAAAATTAAAAAAAAATGGCGTGGAAGGAAGAACCAGAAGAAGATGGAGGAAGAAACCGAAGGAAGATAGAAGATAGAGGATAGAAGAAAGAAGATAGAAGAAAGAAGACAGAAGAAAGAAGATAGAAGATAGAAGAAAGAAGAAGCATTTAAATAAAGGAATTGTCAAAAACTGTCTCTTGTCATTTTTAACATTTTTGACACTTTTTTTGTGAAATGCACCCCCTTACCATTTCACACAGGGGGGGGCGGGATCTGGGGGTCCCCTTGTTAAAGGGGGCTTTCAGATTCTGATAAGCCCCCTGCCCGCAGACCCCCACAACCACCAGGCAAGGGTTGTGGGGATGAGGCCCTTGTCCCCATCAACATGGGGACAAGATGCTTTGGGGGGCTACCCCAAAGCACCCTCCCAATGTTGAGGGCATGTAGCCTGGTACAGTTCAGGAGGGGGGGCGCTCTCTCTTCCCCCCCTCTTTTCCTGCGGTCTGCCAGGTTGCGTGCTCGGATAAGGGTCTGGTATGGATTTTTGGACCACATGCCATTTTTTAAAAAATTTTGGCGCAGGGTTCCCCTTAAAATCCATACCAGACCTGTAGAGTCTGGTATAGATTTTGAGGGGGACCTCATGCCATTTTTTAAAAAATTTTGGCCAGGGTTCCCCTTAATATTCATACCAGACTTGAAGGGCCTGGTATCGAATTTAGGGGGACCCCCCACGCCATTTTTAAAAAAAATGTTGGTTCGGGGTTCCCCTGTGGGGAATTGCCATGCCATTTTTATCAATGAACTTTTATATGTATTGTCAGACTGACAATTCATTAATAGCCGCGAGTAGTTTTAAATTACTTTTTTTCCTTTGAAATGTCATTTTGCTGTCAGACTGTTCTAAACACGGGAAACATGCGTCCCTTTACAGGCATACTATAGACACCCCCCAGGTACGAAATTTAAAGGAATATTACACTTTTATTGTTTCACTTTAAGCATTATTAAAATCACTGCTCCAGAAAAAACGGATGTTTTTAAAACTTTTTTTTGCATTGATACATGTCCCCTGGGGCAGGACCCAGGTCCCCAAACACTTTTTATGACAATACCATGCATATAAGCCTTTAAAATTAGCACTTTTGATTTCTCCCATAGACTTTTAAAAGGGTGTTCCGCAGCTTTCGAATTTGCCGCGAACACCCCAAATTGTTCGCTGTTCGGCGAACTGGCGAACAGCCGATGTTCAAGTCAAACATGAGTTCGACTCGAACTCGAAGCTCATCACTAGTAAATAGTAAAAATACGGGGTGGCAAAGAAGTTGGGACATAGAAATGATCTTTCACTGGGATTCAGAACCCCATCATCACGGGCTGTGTCTACTATGAGTTGAAGTTCTCTTCTGAAAGCTTGGATGGGTTTTTTCTCAACTTGGTATATGTCTCCAGATCAGATAGTAGTCTGTGTGCTTCTGTTATATAATCCTCCTTGTTTAGGATAACTATTCCACCTCCCTTATCGGCTTGTCGGATGACGATGTTAGGGTTGGATTGTAATTTGCGGAGTGCTTGCTGTTCCTGTTTTGTCAAGTTGTTATGTTTATTCTTTTGGCAGGGCCAGGTGTCTCCTGAGTGGGAAAGTGTCAGCCGGAGACAGTTCTGGACTAGCGCATGAAGAAGCACTGAAAGATAAATCAATTGAAACGAAAAAATGATGTTAAATATAAATAGAAGGTAAATTATGAACAGTCCGTAAAGTTTCTCCATGCATTTAAAGCACCGCCGTGCATCAAGGTTATACATATAGATTTCAACGCATCCATAACTAAAGGGGAGAAGGGGGGGGAATAGAGCAATATTGGTATTTATAAAAAGGGAGCATAACTGATTGAGGACTGGTGGCTGGGTGGCTCTTAGTTTAAAAATCCATTTAGCTTCCGCCTGGAGAATTTTCTGATCAAAGTTGCCCGCACGAATAGGGGGGTGTATCCTAGAACCTGAAATTTCAGCGTGTCCGTACTATAGTCGTGAGACTCTGTGAAATGTCTGGGTATAGGTTTCTCTGTAACACCTATCTGTATGTCTACAGCATGTTCTTTAATCCGTTTCCAAAAATTTTTTTTTGTTTTTGCCTACATAATACTTTCCACACCCGCATGTAAGCAGATATACGATACCTATGGTATCGCAGTTTACAAAGTTTTGCATAATTAGGTTTTCACCTGTAGGCAAAACTACGTTTTTTCCAGTTTGAATGAATTTACAAAAGTCACAATTACTGCATTGGAAAGTGCCTCGCTGTAGGGTGCCGCAAGGGTCCCTAGACTCCTGTGGCATGAAGTGACTAGATACTAGATTATCTCTCAAAGACTTATTAAGTTTGTAAATTACATGTGGTTCAGGTTCTACAAAGAGTTTCAACATAGAGTCATCGCGTAGGAGATGCCAGTGGGTATTTAGAATTTTTAGAATTTTCTTTAAAGTTTGAAATTGGTTATTAAATTTTATGATAGGTTGAATGCCCGGAGGTTGAGAAGGAGTTCCTTGTTCGCCTTGAAACAGCAAGAGATCGCGAGGGCTGTCGCTAGCATTTTTGAAGGCTTTTTTAAGCGACCTCTTACTATAACCACGGTCCAGGAAGCGTTTCTGCAACTCTGAGGCTTGGATTTTAAAGTCCTCGTCATTGGTGCAGTTGCGCCAGGCCCATAAATACTGACCCTTAGGAATAGAACTAATTAAATAGGATGGGTGGGCGCTTGTAGAATGTAATGGAGAATTACCGGCTGTGTCTTTCCGATGTAGGTTTGTGGTGATAACCCCTTCTGCATCCTTGTGTACATTTAAATCAAGGAAGGGAAGGGCTTCTCTATGCCAATTAAAGGTAAAGGATAGATTGTAATCATTGTGGTTAAGCTTTTCCACAAACTCTGTAAGGAGTTCTAGTGTGCCTGTCCAAAAGATCAGGATGTCATCGATATACCTGCGCCACAATAGAATGTGGCGCAGGTATATCAAGGATTCATCCTGAGCAAACACCTCTCGCTCCCACCCCCCCGGGTACAGGTTTGCATACGATGGGACACACTTGGTCCCCATCGCTACACCCTGCACCTGGAGATAGTGGGAGTTGTCGAAGGTGAAAGTGTTATGGGTCAAAATGAAATGCAACATGTCCGTTATGAATAGGTTGTAGGGGATGGTGTCGAGGTCTCTATCATTTAGAAAGGTGGATGTTACTGTAACCCCCTTGTCGTGAGGAATACAAGAGTATAGGGCCTCTACGGCTAGTGATGCTAGGATGGTATTGATAGGAACAGATAGACCTTCCTATCAGTCAGAACAGTCAGAACATGAATGATGTGTTCTTGAGATATGTAGATAGACTTTCCATATGGGGGCGTAGGTAATCGTCTATCAAAGAACTGGCTTGATGAGTGAGGCAGCCTATCCATGAAATAATAGGCCTGCCAGGTGGTTGAGATAAAGATTTGTGGGTTTTAGGCAAGGCGTAAAAGGTGGGGGTGATGGGGTGTTCAACCTTTAAAAAATCTTGTGTATTCTTTGAGATCAGATTTTTGGAGAAGGCCCCATCTATGATCCTGAAGAACTCCTGTTGGTAATCGCGGATCATGGATGAGGAGATCTGGCAGTACCAAGAGGAGTTCTCCAGGATCCTATAACACACAGCCATATAGTCTTCTGTGGTTTGTATGACCAGATTCCCCCCCTTATCCAAGGGTTTTATTATTATATCCCTCCTACTTTTGATCTAATTGAGGGCTACTCTTTGTGTATGTGTTAGATTGCATTTTCTGGGGGTAAAGTTTATTTTGCGGATGTCTTGGGTTGTGCGGTCAACAAACAATTTTAGGTTTGGGTTGGAGAAGGCTGGGAATTTTTGCGTTTTTTTCCAATATTCAAGTGGTGTAGACATCTGGGCTTCTACGTCCTTTGTGTCTGTGAGCATGTGATGCATTTCCTCGAGCTTATCCCAGACTCTCTCTTCCCTCTCTAATTGTGTTAAGATTTTAAGCATTCCATAGTCCATACAAGACCATTTGGCCTCCATATTTGTTTCGACTTTGTTGGTTTGATTGTGCCAGTATGTTTTGAAATGTAATTTTCTGGCAAATAGGTTTATGTCTTTAACAACCTCAAATAGATCAGTGTTCCGTGTGGGACAGAAAAGGCCTAAAATTTCTAATTCTGTTTTGGTAAAATTTTGAGATGTAAGATTAATAACATTGAATATGTTAGATGACATTAAATGGGACGAATTATGAATTGATCTATATGGCTTTGCGCTGCATTGTATGGTGGTTTTGGGGTCGTTATGACCTTGTCTTTTGAGGCCGGTGCTCCAAAATTTGCTGATCTAGGTTGTTTAGGAGTAGCACCTGATGCTACTCCACTGGGGTATAGTCTGCCTCGCGGGTCTGAGGTGGTGGAGGGGATATCCTCTCCATTGGACAAGGGGGGTGTTTTTCTTTTGGGTGCTTGGGTACGATTGGTATCTAGATTTTCTTGTTGGGGAATAGTTGATCCCAACTCTGAGTTTTCCCCCGAGGGGACAACTGAACCCCTGGGGTAAGTGTGAGATCGGGAGCCCCGACGTGTAAACTTTGTCTGTGAGTGAAAAGATGAAGTAGTTGATGTATCTGAAGTGTTACCGTCATCTGTTTGTCTGAGTCTGTTGAAATTTCCCCTATTTGTTGTGTTACATCTGTATGCTTTGGCCATTTTGAATGCTACCAAGTCTTTTGCAAATTTTTTGTCTTTATTTTGTACAAGTGATTTGTTTTATTCATCTACGTATATTTTTCCTCGATATACCTGCGCCACATTCTATTGTGGCGCAGGTATATCGATGACATCCTGATCTTTTGGACAGGCACACCAGAACTCCTTACAGAGTTCGTGGAAAAGCTTAACCACAATGGTTACAATCTGTCCTTTACCTTTAATTGGCATAGAGAAATCCTCCCCTTCCTTGATTTAAATATACACAAGGATGCAGAAGGGGTTATCACCACAAACCTACATCGGAAAGACACAGCTGGTAATTCTCTATTACACTCTACAAGCGCCCACCCATCCCATTTAATTAATTCTATTCCTAAGGGTCAGTATTTACGGACCCAGCGCAACTGCACCAATGACGAGGACTTTAGAATCCAAGCCTCCGAGTTGCAGAAAAGCTTCCTGGACCATGGATATAGTAAGAGGTCGCTTAAAAAAGCCTTCAAAAATGCTAGCGACAGCCCTCGCGATCTCTTGCTGTTTCAAGGTGAACAGAGAACTCCTTCTCAACCTCCGGGCATTCGCCCTACCACGAAATTTAATATCCAATTTCAAACTTTAAAGAGAATTCTAAAAATTCTAAATACCCACTGGCATCTCCTACGTGATGACCCTATGTTGAAATTCTATGTAGAACCTGAACCGCATGTCATTTACAAACGTAATCAGTCTCTGAGAGATATTCTAGTATCTAGTCACTTCATGCCGCAGGAGTCTAGGGACCCTTGTGGCACCCTACCATGAGGCACTTTCCAATGCGGTAATTGTGACTTTTGTAAATTCATTCAAACTGGAAAAAACGTAGTTTTGCCTACAGGTGAAAACCTAATTATGCAAAACTTTGTAAACTGTGATACCATAGGTATCGTATATCTGCTTACATGCAGGTGTGTAAAGTATTATGTAGGCAAAACCAAAAGAAATTTTTGGAAACGCATTAAAGAACATGCTGTAGATATACAGATAGGTGTCACGGAGAAACCCATACCCAAACATTTCACAGAGTCTCACGACTATAGTACGGACACGCTGAAATTTCAGGTCCTAGCTAGGATACACTCCCCCATTCGTGGGGGCAACTTTGATCAGAAAATTCTCCAGGCGGAAACTAAATGGATTTTTAAACTAAGAGCCACCCAGCCACCAGTCCTCAATGATACCATCAGTTATGCTCCCTTTTTGTAAATACCAATATCGCTATATTCCCCTTCCCCCTTCCCCAACGTTATGGATGCGTTGAAATCTATATGTATAACCTTGATGCACGGCGGTGCTTTAAATGCACAGAGAAACTTTAAGGACTGTTCATAAGTTGCCTTCTATTTATGTTTAACATAATTTTTTCTTTTCAATTGATTTATCCTTCAGTGCTTCTTCATGCGCTAGTCCAGAACTATCTCCGGCTGACACTTTCCCACTCAGGAGACACCTGGCCCTGCCCGTGTCTGTGCACCCATATGGGATGCCTGTTTAGGTGCAACCGCCAGCATGGATTGCACCTCAGCAACCCTCCACCACCATCATTGGCACCCCCATTAACTTTCCCACTGGAATCTACAGTGGGGACACCACTGTGTCCCAGCCTCCAGGCGAATGAGTACTCTGGCTCCTCCCCCCTTTCTCCTGTGTGGAATGCAGCGCGGCCAACGCTGCTCACCATCCAGCACCCACTCCACACCATGTCGTTGCAGTCCGGCCCCTCACTATCTGCTCTAGTCTTGTCCCCTTCCCTGTCGGCCTATCAGGTAGAGTTGGGCGGAGATCACCACCCCCCTCCCCAGGAACATATGGCGGACGGACACGGACTGGGGGATACTGCATGCAGGTATATAGCATGCATCCCCCGCAGCTCAGTCTGCACAGATGGGCTCATCCTCATCCCTCCAGATACACTGGGTCCATTATTGGATTTCCCATGATCTGGGCGATGGGAGCAACCCCAGGGATCCTCCCCCGTATACACCCCTTTGGATGGAAAGAAAATGGCGGCCCCCTTACATATAAAAAGCACACTATCCCAGTTTCTCCTCAGCGGCTCACCTCTTTCATGCGAGGGACGTGGAGGAGAAACAACCATTTGAAACATCATAGGTAAGAATACTCCTTCCCCCCTTCGCTCGCTTCTTTGATATATCATTACAGCCCTCTCATTTAAACTTGTATCTGTTTTCATTTAAACAGATCCTTCCTTTGAGGCTTAACCTACAGACTTTCTTTAAAGTCCGTCTGCACACATTCCATCTTTTCTAAATCTAATCTACCTGATTAGCTGATATTTAGTGCAAGTTCGTTTTATTCCATCAGAAGTATTTACAGTTTACAGCATACACTCTGAGTGAGTAATCATTATATTTTTAATTCCCTTGACACTCTATTCATCCCACCTCACACTCTTTTCCTTTTTCTCCCTCTGTTTATGGTTTCTATTTACGACCCTCTTTCCTTCCTTTTCTCCCTTTCCTGTCCTTTCCCTTCCATACCCTTCCCCTCCCCTCTCCCTCCCCCTCCCTGTTCTTTTCCCCTTCCCCCTCCCCTCTCCCCTAGCCTCTCCGCCTCCCCCTACTTCCCCCCTTCCACCCTTCGCCTCTCCTTTTTGTTCTTTGCCCTGCCCCCTTTTTCTCCACCCTCTTTCCCCCTCCTCTGTCCCTCCCCCCCTCCTTCCCTTCATCCCATCCCGCTCCCATGTTTTCCACTCTACCATCCTTTTTCCCCTTACTTTCTTCCCCCCCCCCCCTTCTCCCCCCTCATTACATCCAGCTCACCAGATTCATTAGACCCCCTTACTCACACACAGGGGCTTCCCATTTTTCCTCTGCCGTTTTGCGGTGGAGTGTCCCCACGGGCACAAAGACCAAACCTATGTCTCTCTGAGCCGGTGTCTTCCGTCCACAGTTTATGGGTAAGTCAAGCTATATGCATTAAAGTTCAAGATTGTTTACAGTCACATGCAGTGAAAATCAAATTCTTGCATGTAAACACACCTTTTATATGTTTTTCAATCTTATATCTATATGAGCATTTGAACTTGAATACTCCATGCATGTGAAAACACTGCTGTTCATAAATATCTATGTAATGTAACTGCATATACACACTGCTGGATTTCCTACAATATATAAAATATAAGCTGCATTAACAAATGTTATATATAATGTGATATCCGTGTACACCTATGCATTATTATATCCTCTTTTCTTATTTTTTTATTTTCAATCTCCCATGCTAAATCAAGTCACTTACATATTGTTTATTGATATTTTTAGAATTTATGTAATATCTACTGTGCTGCTACCCTCAAGGCCCTGATGAAGCGGAACAGTCTGCGAAACGCGTAGGCCATATCTTCTTTAGTGTGTTTGGGACTGGCACATCCTGACTTCAAAATTCCAAAATTGCATCTCATTTTAATCTGTTCATTTTCAGAAGATACTGCCATATGGCAGATGAATAAAGTTTGTATATTTTTCTATAAATTCAAATATGTGCATATTTTTTATTATACTCCTCTGAGGCACAATCAAAGTCCCATCCTATTCTAAACCCTTTTTTGTTTGAAACATAGTTGCATAGTCTCAGGGGATGGTGCCTCTGCAGGAGTACCTGTGACTCCACGTCTACCCCAACCCCTATACATACCTTTCATGATGTAGTTGTTCATATCATTTGATCCTTTGGGAGAGGTATGGTCCTTAGTGGATTCATGATGAGCCTTCTGTTGGTCTTGCTGGGATAAGTGGGTTTTCGATTGTCCTGGGGTATGTTGCTGGTGGTTGGAAGTCGATCATCTTGATTGTTGGGGAGCAACCTTTTCGCCCCGTTGACCTCTAGATGTTCTGGAGTTGGGGTGGGTGTGATCAGAATGGGGGTGATCTGATCTGTTGTTGGTTTTCTGCTTCTTGGGATGATAATTTTTGGGGGGTGAGTGATCATCCTTTCTGTTCATGCGTCTAGTTCGAGGGTGACCATCCAATGGGATAACTGGGTCTTCCTCTATGTTTACTTCTGTATGTGATCGCGTTGATTGAGAGCGAGTGGGTTTTGGCCTAGGCCATTGTAAGATGTTCCCAGTTTGGAAGTCAAGGATATCTCTTTCAAACTTCAATGTTTTTTTCTGTATTATGTTTTTCTCGTTATCTTGCACATGTTTATGCATTTTGTTTTCCAGTTCATTATATCTTTCATGATTTTTTAGTTTAATCCAGAGACACAACTACTTAAACTAAACTACTTTTCTTATATTTTTTTTTCAAATTACCCTCCTGGTAATTTTTTTTTTCAATATACCTTATAGACCCTTATGAATTCTCCAAAAAACGTTATTATCTTCCCATTACAATAACAAGCCAACCTTTATTTGAATTGCAGTCACAACTCATGTATATACTCATTGCTGTAACCTTCTAACTATTGGTGTAGTTATCCCCCAGCGGCGACGTGTGCATGTGTATTTATATGTACACACATATATCACTGTTGCATTTAGTTCATTTTATGCATCCTTTTCACCTTTTATACAACAAGGTACACACTCAGGCATTTACCCACCTAAGATCTATTCCATCAAATGTTCCTTTTATCCAAACTGACCGGTAACGTTATTTCTCATTTTCATCTTTATATATATTTATATATTTATTTATTTATTTTTAACAGTTTGACAGCCCTGGACCACTCCCACCCAGAGACACACAGTCTCCATGAGACTTATCGAGGCTCCAGCTGCGGCTAACACACGGCGCTTATGGATCCCTCAATAGAGACTTTCCAGCGGTCCTCTTGTGCTCCTGTGACACTGCATGTGCAAGCTCCCACCCGCTCTAGCACTCTGCAAGTGCTCCAACATTTTTCACGCAAGTTTTTAGTGTTGTTTTATACTTATATACTGAATAAATTCCTAAGCTGTTTAAAGCATTGGCTTGGCACTTCTCTCTCCTCCTTTTGCTTTCCTTTTGTACACAGTGATCGGGTTCCCCAGCCCTCGCCTGAAGCAGCCTCGCTCCCTTTACCCTCCATTTAGAGACTTTTTTAGGGGTTCATCCCCCAGAACTTTCCAGCCACTCACCATTCACATGGTTGCACCTTCATGTAGCAGCATGCAGATGCATGCTGTCACGGAACGTCCCACACTCCGCTTGAGTGCTTCCGTCAGTATACCGCTTCCTAAGTTCTGGAACACGAGTCCAATGGATCTGGCTATAGGAACCCCCAAGAACTAGACAACACCAGTCTTGGAGTACATCAGGACTAACTCTTTATTTGAGATATCACACACATTTATACAGCATGCTGACTCAAAGCTAACCTAATTAACATGAGCTAATTTACTAAAACATTTACCCAGACAGACTTGTGGGCACCGAGCTTCACACAGTAGTATAAACACAATAGCTGGAGCTAATTACAATTAACAATACAAACAACAATCTCCCCCCTCCTCAGCCTAGTCATCAACAGTTCGTCTCCTAGCCAGTGCTGGTGGCTAATGTGATCAGCTCACTCAATTAACATAAACACAGGTAGTTGGAGTTGATGACACCAGCATCTCCTCACAGGATGTGTCCCAACAGTATAATTCAGTCTTATCATTCTAATATGGCATATAAAGGGTTCCCAGAGTCTGTGTGTTTTGGGGGGACATGGAGCTGAATCCAAAGTAACACCAACCCCAGGGTCCCCAGGCATACAGCTCATGGAGAGCACCATTCCCCCAAATGCTAGGGCCCATAATCGGTGGGCAAGAGGCTTGCGTTCAGTCCTCTCCAATAGCCTCTGTCCCGGGTGAGTCTGTCACATTTCTCCCCCATCAAAGGTTGACTAACAAGGTCCCAGACCTCCACCTGGTCTTGACATTCGTTAGTCAGGCAGAGTGAACTCACATAGTCTTCCCGCATGATCTCCTTTCTTGGCTGCACGGAATAGTTGACCTCAGTAGGTGTGGGGCAGAGGTCATTTACTCTCTGTCTAGCTGCCAGGGCTTCAGCTGGATTGTTTTTAACATTCCTGGGCTCGGTCTGCTGCTGGGCAGAGGAGCCGATCACCCCAGCTTCCTGAAGCTGTAGAGAGACACTAGGTGCTAGGCAGAGGCCAGCGGTGCTCTGCCCTGTTGCCAGCGATTCAGCTGGGAGTAGCAGCTTCACTACATCAACTTGTCGTCGGAGAGAGGGGCCAACTGCCCCGGCTCCCTGGAACTTCACAGTTGTTGCCGGTGCTGGGAAGAGGTTGGTAGCACTCTGCTTTGTTGCCAGCACTTCTGCTGGGGACTCCGCATCCTCCGCTCCAGCTAACCTTTGGGGCAGGAGGCTGGCTTCCTCCACTCCCAAACTGTGTAGTTGCCATTGGAAAAGGGAGCCGGCTGCTTCCTTTTCCATTCCCTCATCTGGCTGCTGGGATGACATGTCGATGGTACTGTCTCCCAGGTGCACGGACCTTTGCTGGGGAGGAAAGTCCGCTTCCTCCACCCTGGCCAACTGTTGGGGAGGGACAACACACACCTCCTCTCCCTTCTCCCCCTGTATCTGCTGCTGGGAAGTGATTGCCACCTTCTCACCCTGAGCCTCTGAAACTGCCACAGGTGTGGGGCAAGGTCTTGGACCCTCTGACCGGTTGCCAGCACTTCTGCTGGGGGTTTGCTGGGTGGTTCCTCCTCTACAGAAACGTCTATTAAATCCCCAGTCTCTGGAGTTGGTAAAAGTGTGGGACAGAGGTCTTGGACCCTCTGTTCAGTTACCAGATCTTCAGCTGGAGAAGTTTGTTTTAACTCCATAGATGCTGCTGGCAGAAAATCACATGTCCCTGTCAGTGTTGTGGGAGAAAGGCCGACTACCTCTTCTCTCAAGAAGGCTGAAGCCACTGTTGGTGCTGGGCAGAACACAGTGAACTTTGGCCCTGATAGCAGCTCTTCTGCTGGAGGCTCATCAGGTTGTTCTTCCTCAGCAGAAAAGTCTATCAAATCCCATGTCTCTGCAACTGATGTCTGGGGATAGAGGTTCACCATCTCCTGTCCATGGAACCCAGAAGATGCTATCATTTCTGGGCAGAGGTTAGCAGAGCTCTGCCCTGTTGTCAGCACTTCAGGTTTGGGGACGGCAATCTCCGGATTTTCCACTGCCGATTCTCTGGCATGCTGCTGAACTTGTTCTAGCAGTTTCCTGTATGCCCTTTCCAGATGCTGTTCCTTCCTTAGCAAATGGTTCAGATCAGGTTTGAGCTCTGAGACCCCTGCAAGACCGAGCATAGACTCTCTATATTCTCTCAGGTCCTCAAGATCAGGTTCCCCTTGATCGCCAAACATAAAATGATCTGTAAGGCTCTCCCACAGCAATCCAGGGCCGCCAAAGTCATATCCCTCCGGAGAGCATTCTGTTGTCTCCCCTAAATATCCCTCCTCTGCGTGCCATTGCAGAGTCCGCTAATGATTGTCCAGCTCTATCTCCTGCTGGACCAGCTTGTCCAACTCAGTTAACCATTGCTCCTGGGGCCGCTCTCCCAGGAATGCCATCCGCAATGCCCGTTGGTCACTGGCCCGTTGCTCTTGGGTTGGAAAGCACTTGCCCTGTTTTATACCAGCGATCTGGAGGGCTCCGATCCAGAGCCCCACCCGAATCTGCTGCCTGAGCTCCAGGTATTCATCCTTAGACACAGTCCTGGTGTATGTTGAAAGGATGATCCGCAGCAGCCCCAGGAACTCTGATGCCAGGTCCATATCTCCGCTGGGGTGACTGAAGTCTGCTATCCTGATCTTGGATCCAGGTGGAGGTTTAGATTTCCCAGACTGCAGGAAGCTTTCCCGCTGCTTGCCACCAATGTCACGGAACGTCCCTCACTCCGCTTGAGTGCTTCCGTCATATACCACTTCCTCCCAGTCTGTATACTGATATCAGATATTCCAACCTCTCTGAGCACAAAACAAGGCGACACTTGCTTGTTGCTAACATGAACTCACTTTATTTAGAATCAAAATTACAAGACTTTATATGCCGTTGGAACCTCCTCTAACAATACAACTGTAACCTAATTAACCTAATTAACATGAGCTAATTAACTAATCCTTTATACAGCCTAGGTGACTGAGACATGACCTATTGCCCAGACTGAGTTAATTATCACAGGACATTTCCTTATAATAGCAGCAGCTCCAATAGGAGTCGTCCCGTCTCCTACATTGTATAGAGGGCAATGTGATCAGCTCATTCAATTAACATAAACACAGGTAGTTGGAGTTGATGACACCAGCATCTCCTCACAGGATGTGTCCCAACAGAATGAATCAGTCTTATCAGCAGGGGGCTGCTGGAGGAATCCCCCCTCCCTCTTCAGGGACACAAATCCACAGCAAGGAGTCCCCAACAGAATCAAACAACATACAATATATACATATATACACGACTGAGTCCGATTAGTACAGTTCAGACCGGACCTCCAATTCACCCCACAAAGAGCACCATTCCATTGAAAATCCAGGGCCCATAATCAAAAGGCAAGAGGCTCGCACCCAGTCCTCTCCAACAGCCTCTGTCCCGGCTAGGTCTGTCACACATGCCTTTTCATTTAAATTTTAAACTTTAATCTTTTTTCATCAGATGGTTTAGTGCTGAACATTATACCAATATTGTGTATGTGTTTCCTCCTAATGTCATATTCTGAGTTATATTTTCTATTTTTTTAGTCCTATGCTCTATATTTTGAGCTCCATATTGTCAGTTCCATGTTTCATATTCTAAGTTCTATATTCCATAATCCGAATTTAAAATGTCACTTCCCCAGTATATCAGGAATGATTTGTGGGTAGAAGAGAGGAATGACATCAGTGATGGAGCAAAGGGTGAGGTGAAGTCAGTATGGGTGGAACTGAAAAGGGTAGAAGTAAGCGGGAAACTATAGCGGAGGGATGTTATGGGCCCCCTAACCTGAAGGAATAGGTGTAGTTGGATCTCCTTTCACAGTTAGAAATGGCAGCAAGGCAGGGAAATGTCGGTGTGATGGGGGGACTTCAACTATCCTGATATTGACAGGGTGGAAGGGACAGCTCACTCACTAAAGACCCATCACTCCCAAATGTCTTACAGGACAACCTCATGTCCCAATTAGTGGATTCCCTGACTAAAAATGATGCATTTATAGTTCTAGTAAATACAAATGATACAGATCTGATTGCTGATGTGGAAATACGGGACAACTTGGGAACTAGCAACCACAGGATTATAACATTCAGCATAAATCATAGAAAATAGAGGCACGAGGGTAGTGCAAGAACCCTACATTTCAAAAGAACCAACTTTTCTAAACTGCGCTCAATGCTGCAGGATATTAGGTGGGACCAAATCTTTTGAATCATTGAACGCGGAGGAATAAAGGGGAGTGCTTTAGGAACATATTAAAGAAAAGTATTACCCAGTGCATTCCAATGGGAAATAAATATAGAAGAACAAAGGTTAAACCTGGGTGAATGAACCAAAATGTAAAATGTCATATTAACATCAAAATAATGTCCTTTACATAGTACAAAGCAGAGGGGTAATTATCAGCATTCCAACACTACAAGGAATGCAATAAGAAGTGTAATGCCGCGTACACACGAGCGGACTTTGCGGCAGACTTTGCCTGGCGGACTTTTCGACGTACTTTACGACGGACTTTCTGAATGAACAGACTTGCCTACACACAATTCACCAAAGTCCGTCAAATTCGTACGTGATGACGTACGACCAGACTAAAACAAGGAAGTTCATAGCCAGTAGCCAATAGCTGCCCTAGCGTGGCTTTTTGTCCGTCGAACTAGCATACAGATGAGCAGACTTTTCGACCAGACTCGATTTCGACGGATTGATTTAAAACATGTTTCAAATCTAAGTCCATCCAACTTTTGAGAAAACAAAGTCCCCTGGAGCCCACACACGATCGAATTGTCCGACGAAATCCCGTCCGCCGGGCAAAGTCTGCCGTAAAGTCCGCTCGTGTGTACGCGGCATAAGGATGCAATCAGTGTGGTTAAAAAAGACTATGAGAGACACATAGCGGAGGTCAGAATACATAGGCCCCATAAAGGACGAGGAAGGGAAGTTGGTTACAGATGACAAGGAGAAGGCAACTGTACTAAATGCTTTCTTCTCCTCAGTCTTCACACAGGAAAGGCAAGGGTATAACAACCAAGACTGTATTGTTAGTAACACATCACAGGATCTGCCCTTGTGGCTAACAGAGACCGGAATCTGGAAAGGATTATAGAAGCTCCACATAAATAAATCACCAGGACAAGATGGCTTACACCCAATAGTCCTTAACCACCTCAATACAGTGCACTTTCACCCCCTTCCTGCCCCATCCATTCAGCTTTCAGCGCTGTCACACTTTGAATGACAATTGCGTAGTCATGCAACACTGTACCCAAATTAAATTGTTATCATTTTTTCCCCACAAATAGAGCTTTCTTTTGGTGGTATTTGATCACCTCTGCGGTTTTTATTTCTTGCGCTATAAACAAAAGAAAAGTGACAAGTTTAAAAAAACACAATATTTTTTACTTTTTGCTATAATAAATATCCAAATTTTTTTTTTTAAAGAATTTTTTTCCTCAGTTTAGGCCGATATGTATTTGCGTATATTGATTGGTTTGCGCAAAAGTTATAGCTTCTACAAAATAGGGGAAAGATTTATAGCTTTTTTATTATTATTATTTGTTTACTAGTAATGGCGGCGATCTGCGATTTTTATCGTGACTGCAATATTGCGGCGGATATATCGGACACTTTTGACACATTTTTGTGACCATTCACATTTATACAGCGATCCATGCTATAAAAATGCATTGATTACTGTATAAATGTGACTGGCAGGGCAGGGGTTAACACTAGGGGGTGATCGAGGGGTCAATTATGTTTCCTAGGGAGAGATTCTAACTGTAGGGGGAGGGGACTCACAAGGGGAGGAGACCGATCGGTGTACCTCTGTACTGGGAACACACCATCGGTCTCCTCTCATCTGTCAGGACGTGGATCTGTGTGTTTACACACACAGATCCATGGTCCTGCTCTATTACCCGGCAATCGCGGGTGCCCGGCGGACATCGCGGCCGCCGGGCACGCGCATTGGGTCCCCAGTGACGCTGCGGCCATGTGTGATTGCCAGCGGCACACGCGCACCCCCTGGTGGGCCGGGAAGGCGAGGACATCATATGACGCCCGTCCAGAATGAGAGCCGCGCCGCCTGGCCGTCATATGACAGCCAGCAGGCGGCAATCGGTTAAGGAACTCAGTCAGGTTATATCCAGACCGCTATTCCCAAAATCTGGTGCAGGTCTGCATAGAAACCAATCAGCTTCCAGGTTTTACTGCCAAAGCCTAACTGAACAAGCTAAGGTTAGAAGTTGATTGGCTACCATGCACAGCTGCTGTGAAGCTAACCACATTTATTAAACTCTTCCCCCTTAATTTAACTTTCAAGGCAACAAATTGTATCATGGGTGTACAGGACTTTTCCTGCACCAAATATAATTCAAAACCAGAAAATACTTAGAAAAACTGTTTATTATCACATATTTATTACAAAACATAAAACCATTTCTCAAAAACATACACTGTAGGCTTGGATCATAGGGCAACAAAATCCCATATATATCTCTCATAGGTTTAAGTGTTATGCCCTGTACACACGGTCGGATTTTCCGACAGAAAATGTGTGATAGGACCTTGTTGTCGGAAATTCCGACCGTGTGTGGGCTCCATCACACATTTTCCATCGGATTTTCCGACACACAAAGTTTGAGAGCAGGCCATAAAATTTTCCGACAACAAAATCCGTTGTCGGAAATTCCGATTGTGTGTACACAAATCTGACGCACAAAGTGCCATGCATGCTCAGAATAAATAAAGAGATGAAAGCTATTGGCTACTGCCCCGTTTATAGTCCTGACGTACGTGTTTTACGTCACCGCGTTCAGAATGATCGGATTTTCCGACAACTTTGTGTGACCGTGTGTATGCAAGACAAGTTTGAGCCAACATCTGTCGGAAAAAATCCTAGGATTTTGTTGTCGGAATGTCGGATCAATGTCCGACCGTGTGTACGGGGCATAACAGTCTTGATGTGGAAGCTATTCAACACATTTCAAGCATCACTCTTCATCGGGCTTAAATATATCTGGCTTGGCAAGAATGAATAATTATAAACATCACAGAACTGAACAATATATATTACAAAATAAAACAACATGATATTCTAAATACTCACAAACTCGTAGAGAGGTTAGTAGTTGCAAGCCTACAGATGAAGGTTAAAAACAATAAGCCTGGTACTGTGGTGACATGGCGATCCCATAGTGAAAGGATCCTAAAAGGGGAAAAGGGACTGTAAATGCAGAGATCCAGAGGGCAACTAAGAGATCTGAAAAATATATATATACTGATCATAAGAAGGACCCAAAAAGGAAAACAAATATAAAAAAATGAAATAAAAATGAACAAATAATATAAAAGCAAACAAACTAAACTTCACCAGAGCCCAAAATGGGTCCATCCAAGAGCATGGCCAACCGCCAAACTTGCAGACAATTTGCAGATGCAGACAACCATGTCTCCACAGTTCTCCCATATATATGGCACAAAACCAGGAAATTGCTGACCAGTGTATAGACTGAAGTTATCATACACTGTATGTGTCCATGTGTTTTTATGATATTTGTATATTGCGTTTATATTGTGTTTATATACAATCATACTTTATTTTAATATGTACTATTATTGTCTGTTATGGGCTTGTTTTTTAGGTGGTGCACACCCTGCTGGATGTTACATGGGATGGTTTTTATGCTTGGCACAGAAAGCCCCTTGGTTGCAGCTCTGTGGGCTTGGGGGTCTTTCTATTGGTGGACCTCAGAGGTGGACTTTGTGGGGTGCTTCATTTCTGTTGAGCAGCATTCTTTCGCCTTGGTATGCTGATGTGTGCCTGGTAGGGATGAGCTTCGTTCGACTCGAACATCGTGTGTTCGGTCGTTCGCCGAATTATGAACGATATGGGTCGTTCGCACCAAATTCGAGTGGCGCATCACTGCCCATACTGCGGCATCACGGTGCATTGCTGGCTGATGATTGGCCAAGCATGCACTATGACCTGCATACTTGGCCAATCACAGCACCGTCTGACCAGAGAGCCGTAATTGGCCAAAGCCAAGGAGGCTTTGGCCAATTATGGCTCAGGGGGTTTAGTACACGCCCCACACTATATAAGGCCACCTGCACAGCGGCCCTGTGTAGTGTGTTCTGGCATTCAGAGATAGAGAGAGAGAGAGACAGACAGTATTATTTGATTTAAGTTAGAATAGGCAGGTCGAGTCAGTTAGCTACAGTGTATTGTAATATACTGACAGGCAGGCAGGTGTTTTTACAGTATTTCCAGCTACTGTACTGTGTACCCTGCATAGTCTGACCTACAGTATAGCAACCTGCAGCCAGGTGCTTGTGTAGGCTCATTGAAGTATTTCCAGCTACTGTACTGTGTACCCCGCACAGTCTGGCCTACAGTATAGCAACCTGCAGCCAGGTGCTTGTGTAGGCTCATTGAAGTATTTCCTTCTACTTTACTGTGTACCCTGCGCAGTCTGACCTACAGTATAGCAACCTGCACCCAGGTGCTTGTGTAGGCTCATTGAAGTATTTCCAGCTACTTTACTGTGTACCCTGCGCAGTCTCACCTACAGTATAGCAACCTGCAGCCAGGTGCTTGTGTAGGCTCATTGAAGTATTTCCAGCTACTGTACTGTGTACCCTGCACAGTCTGGCCTACAGTATAGCAACCTGAAGCCAGGTGCTTGTGTAGGCTCATTAAAGTATTTCCAGCTACTGTACTGTGTACCCTGCACAGTCTGGCCTACAGTATAGCAACCTGCAGCCAGGTGCTTGTGTAGGCTCATTGAAGTATTTCCAGCTACTTTACTGTGTACCCTGCACAGTCTGACCTACAGTATAGCAACCTGCAGCCAGGTGCTTGTGTAGGCTCACTGAAGTATTTCCAGCTACTTTACTGTGTACCCTGCACAGTCTCACCTGCAGTATAGCAACCTGCAGCCAGGTGCTTGTGTAGGCTCATTGAAGTATTTCCAGCTACTGTACTGTGTACCCTGCACAGTCTGACCTACAGTATAGCAACCTGCAGCCAGGTGCTTGTGTAGACTCATTGAAGTATTTCCAGCTACTTTACTGTGTACCCTGCATGGTCTGACCTACAGTATAGCAACCTGCAGCCAGGTGCTTGTGTAGGCTCATTGAAGTATTTCCAGCTACTTTATTGTGTACCCTGTACCGTCTGACCTACAGTATAGCAACCTGCAGCCAGGTGCTTGTGTAGGCTCATTGAAGTATTTCCAGCTACTGTACTGTGTACCCTGCACAGTCTCACCTGCAGTATAGCAACCTGCAGCCAGGTGCTTGTGTAGGCTCATTGAAGTATTTCCAGCTACTTTACTGTGTACCCTGCACGGTCTCACATACAGTATAGCAACCTGCAGCCAGGTGCTTTTGTAGGCTCATTGAAGTATTTCCAGCTACTGTACTGTGTACCCCACACAGTCTGACCTACAGTATAGCAACCTGCAGCAAGGTGCTTTTGTAGGCTCATTGAAGTATTTCCAGCTACTGTTCTGTGTACCCTTCACAGTCTCACCTACAGTATAGCAACCTGCAGCCAGGTGCTTGTGTAGGCTCATCAAAGTATTTCTAGCTACTGTACTGTGTACCCTGCACAGTCTCACCTACAGTATAGCAACCTGCAGCTAGGTGCTTGTGTAGACTCATCGAAGCATTTCCAGCTATTTTACTGTGTACCCTGCACAGTCTCACCTACAGTATAGCAACCTGCAGCCAGGTGCTTGTGTAGGCTCATTGAAGTATTTCCAGCTACTTTACTGTGTACCCTGCACAATCTCACCTACAGTATAGCAACCTGCAGCCAGGTGCTTGTGTAGGCTCATTGAAGTATTTCCAGCTACTTTACTGTGTACCCTGCACAGTCTTAGCTACAGTATAGCAACCTGCAGCCAGGTGCTTGTGTAGGCTCATTGAAGTATTTACAGCTACTTTACTGTGTATCCTGCACAATCTCACCTACAGTATAGCAACCTGCAGCCAGGTGCTTGTGTAGGCTCATTGAAGTATTTCCAGCTACTGTACTGTGTACCCCCCACCGTCTGACCTACAGTATAACAACCTGCAGCAAGGTGCTTGTGTAGGCTCATTGAAGTATTTCCAGCTACTGTACTGTGTACCCTGCACAGTCTGACCTACAGTATAGCAACCTGCAGCCAGGTGCTTGTGTAGGCTCATTGAAGTATTTCCAGCTACTTTACTGTGTACCCTGCACAGTCTCACCTACAGTATAGCAACCTGCAACCAGGTGCTTTTGTAGGCTCATTGAAGTATTTCCAGCTACTGTACTGTGTACCCCACACAGTCTGACCTACAGTATAGCAACCTGCAGCAAGGTGCTTTTGTAGGCTCATTGAAGTATTTCCAGATACTGTTCTGTGTACCCTGCACAGTCTCACCTACAGTATAGCAACCTGCAGCCAGGTGCTTGTGCAAACTCATTGAAGTATTTCCAGCTACTGTACTGTGTACCCCACACAGTCTGACCTACAGTATAGCAACCTGCAGCAAGGTGCTTTTGTAGGCTCATTGAAGTATTTCCAGCTACTGTTCTGTGTACCCTTCACAGTCTCACCTACAGTATAGCAACCTGCAGCCAGGTGCTTGTGTAGGCTCATCAAAGTATTTCTAGCTACTGTACTGTGTACCCTGCACCATCTCACCTACAGTATAGCAACCTGCAGCTAGGTGCTTGTGTAGACTCATCGAAGCATTTCCAGCTATTTTATTGTGTACCCTGCACAGTCTCACCTACAGTATAGCAACCTGCAGCCAGGTGCTTGTGTAGGCTCATTGAAGTATTTCCAGCTACTTTACTGTGTACCCTGCACAATCTCACCTACAGTATAGTAACCTGCAGCCAGGTGCTTGTGTAGGCTCATTGAAGTATTTCCAGCTACTTTACTGTGTACTCTGCACAGTCTCACCTACAGTATAGCAACCTGCAGCCAGGTGCTTGTGTAGGCTCATTGAAGTATTTCCAGCTACTTTACTGTGTACCCTGCACGGTCTGAGCTACAGTATAGCAACCTGCAGCCAGGTGCTTGTGTAGGCTCATTGAAGTATTTCCAGCTACTTTACTGTGTATCCTGCACAATCTCACCTACAGTATAGCAACCTGCAGCCAGGTGCTTGTGTAGGCTCATTGAAGTATTTCCAGCTACTGTACTGTGTACCCTGCACAGTCTGACCTACAGTATAGCAACCTGCAGCTAGGTGCTTGTGTAGGCGCATTGAAGTATTTCCAGCTACTTTACTGTGTACCCTGCACAGTCTCACCTACAGTATAGCAACCCGCAGCCAGGTGCTTGTGTAGGCCCATTGAAGTATTTCCAGCTACTTTACTGTGTACCCTGCACAATCTCACCTACAGTATAGTAACCTGCAGCCATGTCCTTGTGTAGGCTCATTGAAGTATTTCCAGCTACTTTACTGTGTACCCTGCACAATCTCACCTACAGTATAGCAACCTGCAGCCAGGTGCTTGTGTAGGCTCACTGAAGTATTTCCAGCTACTTTACTGTTTACCCTGCACAGTCTGATCTACAGTATAGCAACCTGCAGCCAGGTGCTTGTGTAGGCTCATTGAAGAATTTCCAGCTACTTTACTGTGTACCCTGCACGGTCTGACCTACAGTATAGCAACCTGCAGCCAGGTGCTTGTGTAGGCTCATCAAAGTATTTCTAGCTACTGTACTGTGTACCCTGCACCATCTCACCTACAGTATAGCAACCTGCAGCTAGGTGCTTGTATAGACTCATCGAAGCATTTCCAGCTATTTTATTCTGTACCCTGCACAGTCTCACCTACAGTATAGCAACCTGCAGCCAGGTGCTTGTGTAGGCTCATTGAAGTATTTCCAGCTACTTTACTGTGTACCCTGCACAATCTCACCTACAGTATAGTAACCTGCAGCCAGGTGCTTGTGTAGGCTCATTGAAGTATTTCCAGCTACTTTACTGTGTACTCTGCACAGTCTCACCTACAGTATAGCAACCTGCAGCCAGGTGCTTGTGTAGGCTCATTGAAGTATTTCCAGCTACTTTACTGTGTACCCTGCACGGTCTGAGCTACAGTATAGCAACCTGCAGCCAGGTGCTTGTGTAGGCTCATTGAAGTATTTCCAGCTACTTTACTGTGTATCCTGCACAATCTCACCTACAGTATAGCAACCTGCAGCCAGGTGCTTGTGTAGGCTCATTGAAGTATTTCCAGCTACTGTACTGTGTACCCTGCACAGTCTGACCTACAGTATAGCAACCTGCAGCTAGGTGCTTGTGTAGGCGCATTGAAGTATTTCCAGCTACTTTACTGTGTACCCTGCACAGTCTCACCTACAGTATAGCAACCCGCAGCCAGGTGCTTGTGTAGGCCCATTGAAGTATTTCCAGCTACTTTACTGTGTACCCTGCACAATCTCACCTACAGTATAGTAACCTGCAGCCATGTCCTTGTGTAGGCTCATTGAAGTATTTCCAGCTACTTTACTGTGTACCCTGCACAATCTCACCTACAGTATAGCAACCTGCAGCCAGGTGCTTGTGTAGGCTCACTGAAGTATTTCCAGCTACTTTACTGTTTACCCTGCACAGTCTGATCTACAGTATAGCAACCTGCAGCCAGGTGCTTGTGTAGGCTCATTGAAGAATTTCCAGCTACTTTACTGTGTACCCTGCACGGTCTGACCTACAGTATAGCAACCTGCAGCCAGGTGCTTGTGTAGGCTCATTGAAGTATTTCCAGCTACTGTACTGTGTACCCCGCACAGTCTGGCCTACAGTATAGCAACCTGCAGCCAGGTGCTTGTGTAGGCTCATTGAAGTATTTCCTTCTACTTTACTGTGTACCCTGCGCAGTCTGACCTACAGTATAGCAACCTGCACCCAGGTGCTTGTGTAGGCTCATTGAAGTATTTCCAGCTACTTTACTGTGTACCCTGCGCAGTCTCACCTACAGTATAGCAACCTGCAGCCAGGTGCTTGTGTAGGCTCATTGAAGTATTTCCAGCTACTGTACTGTGTACCCTGCACAGTCTGGCCTACAGTATAGCAACCTGAAGCCAGGTGCTTGTGTAGGCTCATTAAAGTATTTCCAGCTACTGTACTGTGTACCCTGCACAGTCTGGCCTACAGTATAGCAACCTGCAGCCAGGTGCTTGTGTAGGCTCATTGAAGTATTTCCAGCTACTTTACTGTGTACCCTGCACAGTCTGACCTACAGTATAGCAACCTGCAGCCAGGTGCTTGTGTAGGCTCATTGAAGTATTTCCAGCTACTTTACTGTGTACCCTGCGCAGTCTGACCTACAGTATAGCAACCTGCACCCAGGTGCTTGTGTAGGCTCATTGAAGTATTTCCAGCTACTTTACTGTGTACCCTGCGCAGTCTCACCTACAGTATAGCAACCTGCAGCCAGGTGCTTGTGTAGGCTCATTGAAGTATTTCCAGCTACTGTACTGTGTACCCTGCACAGTCTGGCCTACAGTATAGCAACCTGAAGCCAGGTGCTTGTGTAGGCTCATTAAAGTATTTCCAGCTACTGTACTGTGTACCCTGCACAGTCTGGCCTACAGTATAGCAACCTGCAGCCAGGTGCTTGTGTAGGCTCATTGAAGTATTTCCAGCTACTTTACTGTGTACCCTGCACAGTCTGACCTACAGTATAGCAACCTGCAGCCAGGTGCTTGTGTAGACTCATCGAAGCATTTCCAGCTATTTTATTCTGTACCCTGCACAGTCTCACCTACAGTATAGCAACCTGCAGCCAGGTGCTTGTGTAGGCTCATTGAAGTATTTCCAGCTACTTTACTGTGTACCCTGCACAATCTCACCTACAGTATAGTAACCTGCAGCCAGGTGCTTGTGTAGGCTCATTGAAGTATTTCCAGCTACTTTACTGTGTACTCTGCACAGTCTCACCTACAGTATAGCAACCTGCAGCCAGGTGCTTGTGTAGGCTCATTGAAGTATTTCCAGCTACTTTACTGTGTACCCTGCACGGTCTGAGCTACAGTATAGCAACCTGCAGCCAGGTGCTTGTGTAGGCTCATTGAAGTATTTCCAGCTACTTTACTGTGTATCCTGCACAATCTCACCTACAGTATAGCAACCTGCAGCCAGGTGCTTGTGTAGGCTCATTGAAGTATTTCCAGCTACTGTACTGTGTACCCTGCACAGTCTGACCTACAGTATAGCAACCTGCAGCTAGGTGCTTGTGTAGGCGCATTGAAGTATTTCCAGCTACTTTACTGTGTACCCTGCACAGTCTCACCTACAGTATAGCAACCCGCAGCCAGGTGCTTGTGTAGGCCCATTGAAGTATTTCCAGCTACTTTACTGTGTACCCTGCACAATCTCACCTACAGTATAGTAACCTGCAGCCATGTCCTTGTGTAGGCTCATTGAAGTATTTCCAGCTACTTTACTGTGTACCCTGCACAATCTCACCTACAGTATAGCAACCTACAGCCAGGTGCTTGTGTAGGCTCACTGAAGTATTTCCAGCTACTTTACTGTTTACCCTGCACAGTCTGATCTACAGTATAGCAACCTGCAGCCAGGTGCTTGTGTAGGCTCATTGAAGAATTTCCAGCTACTTTACTGTGTACCCTGCACGGTCTGACCTACAGTATAGCAACCTGCAGCCAGGTGCTTGTGTAGGCTCATTGAAGTATTTCCAGCTACTGTACTGTGTACCCCGCACAGTCTGGCCTACAGTATAGCAACCTGCAGCCAGGTGCTTGTGTAGGCTCATTGAAGTATTTCCTTCTACTTTACTGTGTACCCTGCGCAGTCTGACCTACAGTATAGCAACCTGCACCCAGGTGCTTGTGTAGGCTCATTGAAGTATTTCCAGCTACTTTACTGTGTACCCTGCGCAGTCTCACCTACAGTATAGCAACCTGCAGCCAGGTGCTTGTGTAGGCTCATTGAAGTATTTCCAGCTACTGTACTGTGTACCCTGCACAGTCTGGCCTACAGTATAGCAACCTGAAGCCAGGTGCTTGTGTAGGCTCATTAAAGTATTTCCAGCTACTGTACTGTGTACCCTGCACAGTCTGGCCTACAGTATAGCAACCTGCAGCCAGGTGCTTGTGTAGGCTCATTGAAGTATTTCCAGCTACTTTACTGTGTACCCTGCACAGTCTGACCTACAGTATAGCAACCTGCAGCCAGGTGCTTGTGTAGGCTCATTGAAGTATTTCCAGCTACTTTACTGTGTACCCTGCGCAGTCTGACCTACAGTATAGCAACCTGCACCCAGGTGCTTGTGTGGGCTCATTGAAGTATTTCCAGCTACTTTACTGTGTACCCTGCGCAGTCTCACCTACAGTATAGCAACCTGCAGCCAGGTGCTTGTGTAGGCTCATTGAAGTATTTCCAGCTACTGTACTGTGTACCCTGCACAGTCTGGCCTACAGTATAGCAACCTGAAGCCAGGTGCTTGTGTAGGCTCATTAAAGTATTTCCAGCTACTGTACTGTGTACCCTGCACAGTCTGGCCTACAGTATAGCAACCTGCAGCCAGGTGCTTGTGTAGGCTCATTGAAGTATTTCCAGCTACTTTACTGTGTACCCTGCACAGTCTGACCTACAGTATAGCAACCTGCAGCCAGGTGCTTGTGTAGGCTCATTGAAGTATTTCCAGCTACTTTACTGTGTACCCTGCACAGTCTGACCTACAGTATAGCAACCTGCAGCCAGGTGCTTGTGTAGACTCATTGAAGTATTTCCAGCTACTTTACTGTGTACCCTGCATGGTCTGACCTACAGTATAGCAACCTGCAGCCAGGTGCTTGTGTAGGCTCATTGAAGTATTTCCAGCTACTTTATTGTGTACCCTGTACCGTCTGACCTACAGTATAGCAACCTGCAGCCAGGTGCTTGTGTAGGCTCATTGAAGTATTTCCAGCTACTGTACTGTGTACCCTGCACAGTCTCACCTGCAGTATAGCAACCTGCAGCCAGGTGCTTGTGTAGGCTCATTGAAGTATTTCCAGCTACTTTACTGTGTACCCTGCACGGTCTCACATACAGTATAGCAACCTGCAGCCAGGTGCTTTTGTAGGCTCATTGAAGTTTCCAGCTACTGTACTGTGTACCCCACACAGTCTGACCTACAGTATAGCAACCTGCAGCAAGGTGCTTTTGTAGGCTCATTGAAGTATTTCCAGCTACTGTTCTGTGTACCCTTCACAGTCTCACCTACAGTATAGCAACCTGCAGCCAGGTGCTTGTGTAGGCTCATCAAAGTATTTCTAGCTACTGTACTGTGTACCCTGCACAGTCTCACCTACAGTATAGCAACCTGCAGCTAGGTGCTTGTGTAGACTCATCGAAGCATTTCCAGCTATTTTACTGTGTACCCTGCACAGTCTCACCTACAGTATAGCAACCTGCAGCCAGGTGCTTGTGTAGGCTCATTGAAGTATTTCCAGCTACTTTACTGTGTACCCTGCACAATCTCACCTACAGTATAGCAACCTGCAGCCAGGTGCTTGTGTAGGCTCATTGAAGTATTTCCAGCTACTTTACTGTGTACCCTGCACAGTCTTAGCTACAGTATAGCAACCTGCAGCCAGGTGCTTGTGTAGGCTCATTGAAGTATTTACAGCTACTTTACTGTGTATCCTGCACAATCTCACCTACAGTATAGCAACCTGCAGCCAGGTGCTTGTGTAGGCTCATTGAAGTATTTCCAGCTACTGTACTGTGTACCCCCCACCGTCTGACCTACAGTATAACAACCTGCAGCAAGGTGCTTGTGTAGGCTCATTGAAGTATTTCCAGCTACTGTACTGTGTACCCTGCACAGTCTGACCTACAGTATAGCAACCTGCAGCCAGGTGCTTGTGTAGGCTCATTGAAGTATTTCCAGCTACTTTACTGTGTACCCTGCACAGTCTCACCTACAGTATAGCAACCTGCAACCAGGTGCTTTTGTAGGCTCATTGAAGTATTTCCAGCTACTGTACTGTGTACCCCACACAGTCTGACCTACAGTATAGCAACCTGCAGCAAGGTGCTTTTGTAGGCTCATTGAAGTATTTCCAGCTACTGTTCTGTGTACCCTGCACAGTCTCACCTACAGTATAGCAACCTGCAGCCAGGTGCTTGTGCAAACTCATTGAAGTATTTCCAGCTACTGTACTGTGTACCCCACACAGTCTGACCTACAGTATAGCAACCTGCAGCAAGGTGCTTTTGTAGGCTCATTGAAGTATTTCCAGCTACTGTTCTGTGTACCCTTCACAGTCTCACCTACAGTATAGCAACCTGCAGCCAGGTGCTTGTGTAGGCTCATCAAAGTATTTCTAGCTACTGTACTGTGTACCCTGCACCATCTCACCTACAGTATAGCAACCTGCAGCTAGGTGCTTGTGTAGACTCATCGAAGCATTTCCAGCTATTTTATTGTGTACCCTGCACAGTCTCACCTACAGTATAGCAACCTGCAGCCAGGTGCTTGTGTAGGCTCATTGAAGTATTTCCAGCTACTTTACTGTGTACCCTGCACAATCTCACCTACAGTATAGTAACCTGCAGCCAGGTGCTTGTGTAGGCTCATTGAAGTATTTCCAGCTACTTTACTGTGTACTCTGCACAGTCTCACCTACAGTATAGCAACCTGCAGCCAGGTGCTTGTGTAGGCTCATTGAAGTATTTCCAGCTACTTTACTGTGTACCCTGCACGGTCTGAGCTACAGTATAGCAACCTGCAGCCAGGTGCTTGTGTAGGCTCATTGAAGTATTTCCAGCTACTTTACTGTGTATCCTGCACAATCTCACCTACAGTATAGCAACCTGCAGCCAGGTGCTTGTGTAGGCTCATTGAAGTATTTCCAGCTACTGTACTGTGTACCCTGCACAGTCTGACCTACAGTATAGCAACCTGCAGCTAGGTGCTTGTGTAGGCGCATTGAAGTATTTCCAGCTACTTTACTGTGTACCCTGCACAGTCTCACCTACAGTATAGCAACACGCAGCCAGGTGCTTGTGTAGGCCCATTGAAGTATTTCCAGCTACTTTACTGTGTACCCTGCACAATCTCACCTACAGTATAGTAACCTGCAGCCATGTCCTTGTGTAGGCTCATTGAAGTATTTCCAGCTACTTTACTGTGTACCCTGCACAATCTCACCTACAGTATAGCAACCTGCAGCCAGGTGCTTGTGTAGGCTCACTGAAGTATTTCCAGCTACTTTACTGTTTACCCTGCACAGTCTGATCTACAGTATAGCAACCTGCAGCCAGGTGCTTGTGTAGGCTCATTGAAGAATTTCCAGCTACTTTACTGTGTACTCTGCACGGTCTGACCTACAGTATAGCAACCTGCAGCCAGGTGCTTGTGTAGGCTCATCAAAGTATTTCTAGCTACTGTACTGTGTACCCTGCACCATCTCACCTACAGTATAGCAACCTGCAGCTAGGTGCTTGTGTAGACTCATCGAAGCATTTCCAGCTATTTTATTGTGTACCCTGCACAGTCTCACCTACAGTATAGCAACCTGCAGCCAGGTGCTTGTGTAGGCTCATTGAAGTATTTCCAGCTACTTTACTGTGTACCCTGCACAATCTCACCTACAGTATAGTAACCTGCAGCCAGGTGCTTGTGTAGGCTCATTGAAGTATTTCCAGCTACTTTACTGTGTACTCTGCACAGTCTCACCTACAGTATAGCAACCTGCAGCCAGGTGCTTGTGTAGGCTCATTGAAGTATTTCCAGCTACTTTACTGTGTACCCTGCACGGTCTGAGCTACAGTATAGCAACCTGCAGCCAGGTGCTTGTGTAGGCTCATTGAAGTATTTCCAGCTACTTTACTGTGTATCCTGCACAATCTCACCTACAGTATAGCAACCTGCAGCCAGGTGCTTGTGTAGGCTCATTGAAGTATTTCCAGCTACTGTACTGTGTACCCTGCACAGTCTGACCTACAGTATAGCAACCTGCAGCTAGGTGCTTGTGTAGGCGCATTGAAGTATTTCCAGCTACTTTACTGTGTACCCTGCACAGTCTCACCTACAGTATAGCAACCCGCAGCCAGGTGCTTGTGTAGGCCCATTGAAGTATTTCCAGCTACTTTACTGTGTACCCTGCACAATCTCACCTACAGTATAGTAACCTGCAGCCATGTCCTTGTGTAGGCTCATTGAAGTATTTCCAGCTACTTTACTGTGTACCCTGCACAATCTCACCTACAGTATAGCAACCTGCAGCCAGGTGCTTGTGTAGGCTCACTGAAGTATTTCCAGCTACTTTACTGTTTACCCTGCACAGTCTGATCTACAGTATAGCAACCTGCAGCCAGGTGCTTGTGTAGGCTCATTGAAGAATTTCCAGCTACTTTACTGTGTACCCTGCACGGTCTGACCTACAGTATAGCAACCTGCAGCCAGGTGCTTGTGTAGGCTCATTGAAGT